>NW_020327117.1:0-13245 GCF_001858045.2 Oreochromis niloticus
TTTTTGCACTTTTTTGGCACTTTTCTACTTCCACAATTTTCAGCCGATTTTCACCGTTCAAATTTTAAACTATTCTGCTATTTCTGCTAATGTGCGCTATGACTTTTGGTATTTTTAACTATTATACTTTTTAAAATATTAAGCTTTTTTCCTTTAATTTGTCCATTGAAATGAATGGGAACTTCCGCAATTCTGCTAAAACTTGCTTGTTTTTGAAACTTAACTACTTTTTCCTACTTTCACGTAGAACAACCATTCAAACTTTAAAATGTTCACAAATTATTGGGCTATTCATGAATGATTCAGCTTTTTCATATCGTTTACAGTTTTACTTTTATCCTTCTTTAAGTTTTGAGTTGCAAAATTGTGATTTTTCAGAAAATACATGCGTTGTTATGGTTGCTATGCACTTGGCTTCCAGTGTGCCACTGTAGGTTTCGCAGTCTTCTCTTCATGTCCGAACAACTTCTTGCTACTTGCTCAATTTTCACTCAACTTCCACAAATTATACATCAAAACGTAGGTATTTTTGCTGGCTTTCCGAAAATGTCACCATCATTGTTGTGAGATTTATAGAATTTTGGCAAATCTCCTCAGACCAACACAAAGTCTGAAAACTCTCCATAGAAAGTCAATGGAGAGTTTGTTCAAAATCACCGCTTGATTTCTGTAATGAGAGGCATATTCGAATCGTCATATCTCCTTAACGAAGCGAAGTTAAAACATGAGGCTTGTCCCAGTATATCTTCAGACACTCCTGACGCTCACAATTCAAGAATTTTTTTCTCACCTATTACCGTTCTGAGATGAGTTAGACTTGTTTGAGGGTAGGAAATTCGTCCTTCGCTCAGATTTCTTCAGATTTCAAACTCTGGAAATGAACCACTTTTTTCTCTCGTCATATCTTTTTGATGGATTTCCACAGAGACCTGAAAATTTCCATGACTGTTCACCAAAGCCTGCTGTCTCTTACGGTGAAAGAATGATATCAATACTCCAAATAGATTTAGAGTTAGAAAGCGTTGTTTGAGGGCAAGTCAAGGCAGTTTTCGCTTGCCTCTACTCAGTTATGGTGCATTACAAGTCAAATATCTTTAATAATTCATATTTTAATGATAAATTGTAAACACTTGAAGATTCCCCCATCTCTTCTGAACAAAACGGTGTAAGAATGACCGTTCTAGCCCCTACGGTTAGGAAATTATGGCCATTTGTTTGAGAGGAATCCTCACTATGAGAAATACACTGCAGAAATCCTGTCTCTGTGCTCTGTGTGTGTAAAAACGGCTGCACCTGTTTTGGCGGGAAAAAGTACACAGCCTCTCTGATTGGTGGATTCAAATTTAGCAGCTCCCAAGCTGCTTGACTGACCTAGAAAGTTGCTCTTCTCTCCCTGTGTGTGTGTGTGTGTGTGTGTGTGTGTGTGTGTGTGTGTGTGTGTGACAAGAGAGAGAGAGAGAGAGAGAGAAAGCCTTTTTATGGGAGCATCTTATTGTATGATTTAAATTCAATATATTTAGACTGGTTGACTGAATTTGATCCTGTGTGTGTCTCTCTGTGCATGTGTGTTTCCATATGTGTAGATATTTGTGATTGTGTGACTGTTATACTTTTTTTTGCTGATTTTTTTTCATTTAACAATTACATTTGAAGGATCCTTAGCATGTTCAGCATTTTTTCAGCTGTCCATTTTGCTTTTCCAATTTTTCTGTTTAAGTTATTGCTATTGTGCTAAATCATATTATTTCTGCTATTTTATAAGATTTGTGGTAAATATAGTATTTCTGCCAAATATAGTATTTCTGATTAATTATAGTTTTTCTACCAAATCATAGTACAGTGTTTTTGCTTTTTATTAGGATTTTTATAGGATATTTATATTGCTTAATATAGTATTTCTGCTTTTTATAGGATTTGTGCTTAATGTAGTATTTTTGCTTTTTATAGAATTTGTGCTTAATACAGTATTTCTGCTAAATGTAGTATTTATGCTTAATCATACTATTTCTATATATTTTTGCCAGGTCCTCTGTGAGGACTGAGACATTCAAATTTACATATCAGGGCCTGCACGGCTTCCCAGCCAGCCATCATATCTGAGGTCTGCCGTTTCTTCTCTCGTCATATCTCAGCGACGGATGTACAAAGAGCAATGAAAATCGCAGTCAAAGGACACCAAAGTCCGCTGATTCACCCAGTACAAGAATTATGCTTCTAGTCCACCTAGTTTTTGAGTTACACGACGTTTTGTAACTCCAAAAAACGTCGCTCTTTGCCTCTCACCGCGATCTAATTCTGACTGCTCATCAACCTGTTTTCAAGGAGCTCACTGTCTTTCCCAGTGGCGCAGCTGGTAATGACACGGGTCTGCAACTCAAAGGTCGTGGGTTTAATTCCGCCTTGGTCAACATGTTTTTTTACCTACAATTTACTACACTATCACAGACCACTAATTCATATTGATCATTTATTACAATTCTGCAAACTTTTATGATTTTAGCAGCTTTTCTTATATGGACCTCAGATTCTTCTTAACACTCCATGGCACAAATACTGTTCCCTTTAGGCTCTGTGTATGTGTGTGTGTATCAATATTTCTCCCATTTTAAAGTATTACTCCTCCATAATTGTATTTCTGTTAAATCAAAGTACTTTTACTACATCTTAGTACTTCTGCTCAATCATAGTATTTTGCCAAATCATGGTTTTTGTGCCAAATCATAATATTTGTGTTATGTTATAGTATTACTACTAAGTGGAGGAATTTCTGTCATGTTACAGTATATGTGCTGATTACAGTATTTCTGTATATTAGAATTTTGGCAAATCTCCTCAGACCAACACAAAGTCTGGAAACTCTGCATAGAAAGTCAATGGAGAGCTTGTTCAAAATCACCGCTGGATTTCTCTAATGAGAGGCATTTTCAAATCGTCATATCTCCTTAACGCAGCGAAGTTAAGACATGAGGCTTGTGCCAATATATCTTCAGACACTCCTGACGCTCACAATTCAAGAATTATTTTCTCAACTATTACCATTTGGCCATGAATTGGGTTTGTTTGAGGGTAGGAAATTTGTCCCTCGCTCAGATTTCTTCAGATTTCAAACTCTGGAAATGAGGCACTTTTTTCTCTCGTCATATCTTTTTGATGGATTTCCACAGAGACCTGAAAATTTCCATGACTGTTCACCAAAGCCTGCTGTTTCTTACAGTGAAAGAATGATTTTGATGCTCCATATAGATTTAGAGTTACAAAACGTTGTTTGAGGGCAGGTCAAGGCAGTTTTGCTTTGCCTCTTCTCAGTTAGAGTGTATTACAAGTCATATATCTTCAATAATTTATATTTTATCTCTGAATTATGAAGACCTGCAGATTCCCCCATCTCTTCTGAACAAAACAATGTCAGAATGACTGTTCTAGCCCCTACGGTTAGGAAATTATGGCCATTTGTTCGAGGTGAATCCTGAATGTGAGAAATACACTGCAGAAAACTTATACCTCTCTCTGTCTGTGTGTGTAAGGGCTGATTACAGCAGGTGCAGCTAATTTAACTGACCTAGGTATACCAAGCCCAGACTCTTAACAGCCACTGTTCCCTTTGTGCTCTGTGTATGTGTATGTTTGTGTGTCAGTATCAATATTTCTCCCATGTTGAAGTATTACTCCTCCATAATAGTATTTCTGCTAAATCAAAGTACTTCTACTACATCTTTGTACTTCTGCTCAATCATAGTAATTCTGGGAAATCATAGTATTTTTGCCAAATCATGGTATTTGATCCAAATCATGGTTTTTGTGTCAAATCATGATATTTCTGATATGTTATTGTGTTACTAGTAGGTGGAAGTATTTCTGTTATGTTATAGTATATGTGCTGAATATAGTATATCTGCCAAATCATAGTATTTATCCCAAATCATAGTAGTTATGCAAAATTACAGTATTTCTGCTAAAAAGCAGAAATAGTACCTTTTAGCAGAAATTTCTGTCAAAAGATATCATTTATGTTAAAACATAGTATTTCTGCTAAATCATAGTATTTGTGCCAAATCATAGTATTTGTACTAAGTCATAGTACTTGTGCCAAATCATAGTATTTGTACCCAATCATAGTATTTCTGCCATATCATCGTTTTTTTACCAAATCATCGTATTTTTTTGCCAAATCATGGTATTTGTGCCAAATCATGTTATTTGTGCCCAATTAAAATTTCTGTTATGTTGTAGTATTACTACTAAGTCGTAGAATTTCTGTTATGTTATAGTATATCTGCTGATTATAGTATATGTGCCAAATCATAGTATTTACAGCAAATCATAGTATTTGTGCCCAAACATAGTATTTCTTGCCAAATCGTAGTATTCGTGCAAAAACATACTATGTCTGCTAAATCACAGTATATCTGTTATGTTATGGTATTACTACTAAGGCATAGTATTTCTACCAAATCATAGTATTCCTTCAAAATCATAGTATTACTGCAATTTCACAGTATTTGAGCGAAATCGTAGTATTTGTGCAAAAACATACTATGTCTGCAAAATCACAGCATATCTGTTATGTTATAGTATTACTACTAAGGCATAGTATTTCTACCAAATC
Source organism: Oreochromis niloticus (assembly GCF_001858045.2). NCBI lineage: Eukaryota > Metazoa > Chordata > Actinopteri > Cichliformes > Cichlidae > Oreochromis > Oreochromis niloticus. The sequence goes on from NW_020327117.1 coordinate 4,607, forward strand.
ATAGTATTCCTTCAAAATCATAGTATTACTGCAATTTCATAGTATTTGAGAGACATCGTAGTATTTGTGCAAAAACATACAATGTCTGCAAAATCACAGTATATCTGTTATGTTATAGTATTACTACTAAGGCATAGTAATTCTACCAAATCATAGTACTTCTTCAAACTCATAGTATTTGAGCGAAATCGTAGTATTTGTACGAAATCATGGTACTTGTGCCAAATCATAGTATTTGATGCAAATCATAGTATTCGAACCAAAACATAGTATTTGTACGAAGTCATAGTATTTCTTCTAAATCATAGTATTTCAATCAAATCTCAGCAGGTGTGCTAAAACGTAGTATTAATGCCAAATCATGGTATTTGTACTGAAACATAGTATTCCTGCCATATTGTGCTATTTGTGGAAAAAAATAGGCTGTCTGCAAAATCATAGTATATCTGTTATGTTATAGTATTATTACTAAGTCGTAGACTTTCTGTTTTGTTATAGTATATCTGCTGAATGAAGTATATGTGCAAAATCGTAGTATTTATAGCAAATCATAGTATTTGTGCTAAAACATAGTATTTCTGCCACATTATAGTATTTGTGTAAAACCAGAATGTCTGCAAAATCATCATATATCTGTTATGTTAAAGTATTACTACTAAGGCATAGTATTTCTGCAAAATCATAGTATTTTTTGGAGAAACATAGTATTTCTGGTAAATCATAGTATTTCTACTAAATAATAGTATTTCTGCCAAATCATAGTATTTGTTTCAAATCATAGCATTCCAACCAAATCATGGTATTTGTGCCAAAACATTGTATTTGCACAAAGTCATAATATTTCTTCTAATTCATAGTATTTCAATCAAATCTCAGTAGTTGTGCTAAAACGCAGTATTATTGCCAAATCATAGTATTTGTACCCAACCATATCAGTTCAACTTATTTAACACTTCTCAAGACCCCAACACCTCTTCTTCATCCCGTTTCAGCAGAATTGTGAGTTTTTTCATCCCTTTTCAGCACAAATACCAGCTTTCTCGGTTGTTTTTAGCAGAAATCTCTTTTTTAGCGGAAATTCTACTGATTCACCTGTTTTCAGTGCAACGTTCTACAACTTTCCCTCTTTTCAGTAGAAATTCTGCTGATTCACCTATTTTAAGCACAATTTTCAGCCTTTCATCTCTTATCAGTACAAATCTCAGTATCTTCTGCTCATTTCAGAAGAAACTTTTTCACCTCTTCAGTACAAATTTGAACCTTCTTACCCCTTTGAAGCAGAATCTTTGCATTTTCAACTCTTTTCAGCAAAAGATTCTGCTTCTTCACCTGTTTTCAGCAGAATTTTTCAGTTTCTTTACTGCCATACAATTTTTTGCAGCATTTCATCTTTTTCAGTCATTTTCAGCAGACAGCTTCAGCGTTATGGCATCCACACAGCATTTTCGCAGGAAATGCAAATTTTTCTAGTTGTGTGGATGCTGGAGGCATCCACACTATTGAGTTCCTGTTTCTCTTTATTCTTTATACTTTATTATTATTATTCTAGTTGCCACTTTTTCACTTTTTTTGGCACTTAACTACTTCCACAATTTTCAGCCGATTTTCACCGTTCAAATTTTAAACTATTCTGCTATTTCTGCTAATGATCGCTATATCTTTTGGTGTTTATTACTGTTATACTTTTTAAAATATTCCACTTTTTTCCTTTAATTTGTCCCATTGAAATGAATGGGAAACTTCTGCAATTCTGCTAAATTTTGCTTGTTTTTGAAACTTAACTACTTTTTCCTACTTTCACGTAGAACAACCATTCAAACTTTAAAATGTTCTCAAATTATTGGGCTATTCAGGAATAAATCAGATTTTTCAAATCTTTTACCGTTTTATTTTTATGCCTCTTAAAGTTTTGAGTTGCAAAATTGTGATTTTTCAGAAAATACATGCGTTGTTATGGTTGCTATGCACTTGGCTTCCAGTGTGCCACTGTAGGTTTCGCAGTCTTCTCTTCATGTCCGAACAACTTCTTGCTACTTGCTCAATTTTCACTCAACTTCCACAAATTATACATCAAAACGTAGGTATTTTTGCTGGCTTTCCGAAAATGTCACCATCATTGTTGTGAGACTTATAGAATTTTTGCAAATCTCCTCAGAGCAACACAAAGTCTGAAAACTCTCCATAGAAAGTCAATGGAGAGTTTGTTCAAAATCACCGCTTGATTTCTGTAATGAGAGGCATATTCGAATCGTCATATCTCCTTAACGAAGCGAAGTTAAAACATGAGGCTTGTCCCAGTATATCTTCAGACACTCCTGACGCTCACAATTCAAGAATTTTTTTCTCACCTATTACCGTTCTGAGATGAGTTACACTTGTTTGAGCGTAGGAAATTCGTCCTTCGCTCAGATTTCTTCAGATTTCAAACTCTGGAAATGAACCACTTTTTTCTCTCGTCATAACTTTTTGTTGGATTTCCACAAAGACCTGAAAATTTCCATGATTGTTCACCAAAGCCTGCTGTCTCTTACGGTGAAAAAATGATATTGATACTCCAAATAGATTTAGAGTTAGAAAGCGTTGTTTGAGGGCAAGTCAAGGCAGTTTTTGCTTTGCTCTACTCAGTTATGGTGCATTAGAAGTCAAATATCTTTAATAATTCATATTTTAATGATACATTGTCAACACTTTAAGATTCCCCCATCTCTTCTGAACAAAACGGTGTAAGAATGACCGTTCTAGCCCCTATAGTTAGGAAATTATGGTCATTTGTTTGAGGGGAGTCGTCATTATGAGAAATAGACTGCAAAAATCCTGTGTCTCTCTGTGCTGCATGCACCTGTTTTGGCGGGAAAAAGTGCACAGGCTCTCTGATTGGTGGATTCAAATTCAGCAGCTCCCAGGCTGCTTGACTGAGCTAGAAACTTACTTCTCTCTCCCTGTGTGTGTGTGTGTGTGTGTGTGTGTGTGTGTGTGTGTGAGACAGAGAGAGAGAGAGAGAGAGAGAGAGGGCGAGACAGAATTTTTATGGGAGCATCTTATTGTATGATTTAAATTCAATATATTTAGACTGGTTGACTGAATTTGATCCTGTGTGTGTCTCTCTGTGCATGTGTGTTTCCATATGTTTCCATATTTCTGATTGTGTGACTGTTACACTTTTTTTGCTCAGTTTTTTTTTCATTTAACAAGTACATTTGAAGGACCCTTAGCATGTTCAGCATTTTTTCAGCTGTCCATTTTGCTTTTCCAGTTTTTCTGTTTAAGTTATTACTATTGTGCTGAATCATACTATTTCTGCTATTTTATAAGATTTGTGCTCAATATAGTATTTCTACCCAGTATAGTATTTCTGATTAATTATAGTTTTTCTACCAAATCATATTACAGTATTTTTGCTTTTTATACCATTTTTATAGGATTTTTATATTGCTTAATATAGTATTTCTGCTTTTTATAGGATTTGTGCTTAATACAGTATTTCTGCTAAATGTAGTATTTATGCTTAATCACACTATTACTATATATTTCTGCCAGCTTCCCAGCCAGCCAATCATATCTGAGGTCTGCAGTTTCTTCTCTCGTCATATCTCAGCGACGGATGTACAAAGAGTAATGAACATCGCAGTCAAAGTACACCAAAGTCCGCTGATTCACCCAGTACAAGAATTATGCTCCTAGTCCACCTAGTTTTGGAGTTACACGACGTTTTGTAACTCCAAAAAACGGCGCTCTTTGCCTCACACCGCGATCTAATTCTGACTGCTCATCACCCTGTTTCCCAAGTGCTCACTGTCTTTCCCAGTGGCGCAGCTGGTAATGACACAGGTCTGCAACCCAAAAGTCGTGGGTTCAACTCCACCTTGGACAATATGTTTTTTGCCCTACAAATTAATACACTATCACAGACCACTAATTCATATTCATCATTTATTACAATTCTGAAAACTTTTTACCAGCTTTTCTAATATGGACCTCAGATTCTTCTTAACACTCCATGGCACAAATACTCTTCCCTTTAGGCTCTGTGAATGTGTGTGTGTATCAATATTTCTCCCATTTTAAAGTATTACTCCTCCATAATTGGATTTCTCTTAAATCAAAGTACTTTTACTACATCTTAGTACTTCTGCTCAATCATAGTATTTCTGCTAAATCATGGTTTTTGTGCCAAGTCATCAGAATCATGTTTATTGGCCAAGTATATGTGCATACAAATACAAGGAATTTGGTTCCGGTAGATGGTGGCTCTCGAGCACAGCAATGTAAATCACACACACACACACACACACACACACACACACACACACACACACGCACCCACACACACACACGTATCTATATATACATTACACATGCATACACATACATACACAAAGCTGTGTAAACCAACTATAAATAACTAATCTAAACGTATATACATAAAATACAGAAATGAAATGAGGTGGAATGAATACTACAGAATGTACATAAGGTGCAGTTGCAGTCTGGCAGTGGGAGCAGTGTGACAGTTCAACTGTTTAGAAGGGAGATGGTGAGGGGAAAGAAACTGTTCCTGTGTCGGGTGGTCCTGGTCTGCAGGCTTCTGTACCGTCTGCCAGAGGGCAGCAGATCAAAAAGTCTGTGTCCAGGGTGTGAGGGGTCTGTGATGATTTTCCCTGCCCGTTTCCTGGTTCTTGAGAGGTACAGATCCTGGATGGAGGGCAGGGGGGCGCCGATGATCCTTTCTGCTGCCCGTACAGTCCGCTGCAGTCTGCACCTGTCCTGTTTAGTGGCTGCACCATACCAGACTGTGATGGAGGAGCACAGGACAGACTCAATGACTGCAGTGTAGAACTGGATCAGCAGCTCCTGTGGAAGACTGTACTTCCCCAGTTGTCTCAGGAAGTACATCCTCTGCTGGGTCTTTTTGAGGATGGAGTTGATGTTGGTCTCCCACTTCAGGTCCTGGGAGATGGTGGTACCCAGCAACTTGAAGATCTCCACAGTCGACACAGGGCTGTCTGATATGATGAGGGGGGGCAGAGTTGAGGGATGTCTCCTGAAGTCCACTGTCATCTCTACAGTTTTAAGAGTGTTCAGCTCCAGATTGTGCTGACTGCACCAGAGTACCAGCCGCTCAACTCATCATAACATTTGTGTTATGTTATAGTATTACTACTAAGTGGAGGAATTTCTGTCATGTTACAGTATATGTGCTGATTACAGTATTTCTGCCAAATATAGTATTTCTGATTAATTATAGTTTTTCTACCAAATCATATTACAGTATTTTTGCTTTTATACCATTTTTATAGGATTTTTATATTGCTTAATATAGTATTTCTGCTTTTATAGGATTTGTGCTTAATATAGTATTTCTGCTTTTATAGGATTTGTGCTTAATACAGTATTTCTGCTAAATGTAGTATTTATGCTTAATCACACTATTACTATATATTTCTGCCAGCTTCCCAGCCAGCCAATCATATCTGAGGTCTGCCGTTTCTTCTCTCGTCATATCTCAGCGACGGATGTACAAAGAGTAATGAAAATCGCAGACAAAGTACACCAAAGTCCGCTGATTCACCCAGTACAAGAATTATGCTTCTAGTCCACCTAGTTTTGGAGTTGCACGACGTTTTGTAACTCCAAAAACGGCGCTCTTTGCCTCTCACCGCGATCTAATTCTGACTGCTCATCACCCCGTTTCCCAAGAGCTCACTGTCTTTCCCAGTGGCGCAGCTGGTAAGGAAATTATAGCCATTTGTTTGAGAGGAGTCCTCACTATGAAAATAGACTGCACAAATCCTGTCTCTGTGCTGCGTGTGTAAAACAGGTGCACCTGTTTTGGCGGGAAAAAGTACATAGCCTTTCTGATTGGTGGATTCAAATTAAGCAGCTCCAGGCTTTTTGACCCACCTAGAAACATACAGGAAACACTGTATGTACAGCCCCTGTTTGTTCACTTGCTTCTGCTGCTGCTGCGTGTGTGTGTGTGTGTGTGTGTGTGTGTGTGTGTGTCTGTATGACAGAGAGAGAGAGAGAGAGAGCCTTTTTATGGGTGTATCTTATTGTGTGATTTAAAATCAATATATTTACACTGGTTGATTGAATTGGATCCTGTGTGTGTCTCTGTGCATGTGTGTTTCCATATATGGGGGCGATCGTGGCTCAAAGTTGGGAGTTCGCCTTGTAATCGGAAGGTTACCGGTTCGAGGCCCGGCTCGGACATTCTCGGTCGTTGTGTCTTTGGGCAAGACACTTCACTCGTTGTCTACTGGTGGTGGTCAGAGGGCCCGGTGGCGCCAGTGTCCAGCAGCCTCGCCTCTGTCAGTGCGCCCCAGGGTGGCTGTGGCTACAACGTAGCTTGCCATCACCAGTGTGTGAATGGGTGAATGACTGGATATGTAAAGAGCTTTGGGGTCCTTAGGGACCATAAAAGCGCTATATAAATACAGGCCATTTACCATGTCCATATTTGTAATTGTGCAAGATATTACTATTATGCTAAATTACAGTATTTCTGCTACTTTTCGGTGTTTGTGCTAAATACAGTATTTCTGCTAAATCTTAGTATTATTGCTTAATCATATTATTTGAGCAAAATCATAGTATTTGAGCATATTCTTTCTATTTGTGCCATAGCATAATATATTTGCTGAATTACAGCATTTCTGCTATGTTGTAGTATTTGTCCTAAATCACAGTATTTGTGCAATGTTTAGGTATTTTTGTTTAAATAAAGTATCTATGTAATCTTGTACCATGTTTGCTAAAATCCTGTATTTCTGAAAAGTTATCTTGTTTCTGCTAAGTTACAATATTTATTCTAATTTCTGCTGCTAAGTTCTGCTATGTTATTGTATTTCTGCCAAGTATTATGTTTTCTTTACTCAAAGGAGTTTGCAAACCTTCACAGACATATGTTTTCTTTACGTTATTGCAGTTCTGCTAAGTAATTACATTTTTGCTAAGTTCTTATGCTTCTGCAAAGTTATTACAATTTTTTGGCAAAGGTTTTACAACTTCTGCAACTTTTCAGCTTTTTCAGCTAGTTTCAGCTGACAGCTTCAGCTTTACAGCATCCACACTGCATTTTCGCAGGAAATGCAAATTTTTCTAGTTTATTGTGTGGATGCTTTAAGCATCCACACTATTGAGTTCCTGTTTCTCTTTATTCTTTATTACCTACTTTATTATTATTCCAGTTGCCACTTTTTACGTTTTTCGCACTTACTACTTCCACAATTTTCAGCCGATTTTCACCGTTCAAATTTTAAACTATTCTACTATTCTGCTAATTCCTGCTATGACTTTTGGTATTTTCTGCTGTTATACTTTTTAAAATATTAAGCTTTTTATGCAATTTTTTGTCCCATTGAAATGAATGGAAAACTTCCAAAATTCTGCTAAAACTTGCTTGTTTTTGAAACTTAACTACTTTGTCATACTTTCACCTAGAACAACCATTCAAACTTTAAAATGTTCACAAATTATTGGGCTATTCATAAATGATTCAGCTTTTTCATAACTGTTACCATTTTCATATTGTCCCTCTTTAAGTTTTGAGTTTCATTTTTGTGATTTTTCACAAAATACATGCGTTGTTATGGTTGCTATGCAGTTGGTTCTAGTGGCCACTTGACCTTTGGCATTTTCTCTTCATGTCCGAACAACTTCTTGCTACTTGATCAATTTTCACTCAACCCACACAATTATACATCAAAACGTAGGTATTTTTGCTGGCTTTCAGAAAATGTCACCATCATTGTTGTGAGATTTATAGAATTTTGTGCAAATCTCCTCAGACCAACACAAAGTCAGAAAACTCTCCATAGAAAGTCAATGGAGAGTTTGTTCAAAATCATCGCTTGATTTCTCTAATGAGAGGCATATTCGAATCGTCATATCTCCTTAACGAAGCGAAGTTACGACATGAGGCTTGTCCCGTATATCTTCAGACACTCCTGACACTCACAATTCAAGGAATTTTTTTCTCACCTATTACCGTTCTGAAATGAGTTAGACTTCTTTGAGGGTAGAAATTCGTCCTTCGCTCAGATTTCTTCAGCTTTCAAACTCTGGAAATGAACCACTTTTTTCTCTCGTCATATCTTTTTGATAGATTTCCACAAAGACCTGAAAATTTCCATGACTGTTCACCAAAGCCTGCTGTCTCTTACGGTGAAAGAATGATATCGAAACTCCAAATAGATTTAGAGTTAGAAAGCGTTCTTTGAGGGCAGGTCAAGGCAGTTTTTGCTTCGCCTCTACTCAGTTATGGTGCATTACAAGTCAAATATCTTCAATAATTCATATTTTAATGATAAAGTGTCAACACTTTAAGATTCCCCCATCTCTTCTGAACAAAACGGTGTAAGAATGACTGTTCTAGCCCCTACGGTTAGGAAATTATGGCCATTTGTTTGAGAGGAATCCTCAGTATGAGAAATTCACTGCAGAAATCCTGTCTCTGTGCTCTGTGTGTGTAAAAACGGCTGCACCTGTTTTGGCGGGAAAAAGTACACAGCCTCTCTGATTGGTGGATTCAAATTTAGCAGCTCCCAGGCTGCTTGACTGAACCTAGAAACTTGATTTCTCTCCGTGTGTGTGTGTGTGTGTGTGTGTGTGTGTGTGTGTGTGGTGTGTGTGTGTGA
>NW_020327118.1:0-18960 GCF_001858045.2 Oreochromis niloticus
TTATTTGTCACGTACACAGTCATACACAGTACGATATGCAGTGAAATGCTTAGACAACTGCTCGTGACCTAAAGAAAAAAGAAAAGGCTATGAACAAGATAGGAAATAAATATGAAAATTAAAAAGGGGTAAATTTAACTAGGAAGGAATAATAAAATATATAAATTAAAGTTAAAAATGAAATAACTGTACAACAAAATTAGAATGAAGGGTAAATTTAACTGGGAAAGAATAAGATAAAATATATAAATTAAAGTTAAAAAAAAAATAACTGTACAACAAAATACACAATCACAGTATAGAACTATATAAGAATGTATGAAGAAAGCTCGTCCCGGGCAGTGTTGCCAACTTAGCGACTTTGTCGCTATATTTAGCGAGTTTTCAGACCCCTTAGCGACTTTATTTCTAAAAAAAAAAAGTCGCTAAAAAAGACGTGAAGCGGGTATCGCTTTTACTCTCAACAAGCAGCGGGTGCTGTAACGCAGTCAGTTCTTCTTTTACTCTTTTGCTGTTTGTGCATCACAAGGTTTAAAACTACTTATATAACACACACACACAAAGTAACTCCGCCAGAGTGCCTATTTCGGGTCACTTTTGCCGGTCCAAGCCCGGGTAAAGAGCAGGGTTGGAATGTGACATTAAAAAAACAATAATTGCTAAAAGAAATTAATTTGTAGTTCTAAAAACTCTAAATGCATTTAGGACGTTTTTTACTCACTTTGTCTCTTCCACGATGTTATTTCTCTCCAACAACATAGGTTACAATTAGATTAGCATGACCAATTATGCAAATTAGGCGATGACGTCATTTAGCAACTTCTAGCGACTTTTAGGACAGCCAATAGCGATTTTCCTTACTGAGGAGTTGGCAACACTGCCTCGGGGCCCTCCAGACACAGAGGGCGTTTATCAATATGCGTACTTGTGCGTACTTGCGTTCTCGTGTACTCGTGATACGTCATCAGTCGGAGACCAAGTACTGTTCCAATAGGGCTTTGGAGCGTGATGTCACGGGAGGTGGGCCACGCCCCTTTCGCCATGACAGTAGCCAGACACAGGATACAGCTTCAGCTATAGTTCGTACGTGATGTGGTGGCAGTTGCAACGTTAGATTACACGATCGTGAAGGCAAGAAGCTGGATAATGGGCTCTCTTTTCATCATTTTCCATCCTGGAGGCAACGTGAGGGATGCCATGTATCCAAATTTATTAAACAAAGACGTCAGGCTTGCATTGCAGCGGTGAGACGAGCGGATCGAGTTCTGTGCAATCCCAGCTTTTGTTGGTTTGCTCTCCGCATTTTCTTTCCGGTGAGTTCTAAATTAATTCATATCACTATTAAAAGGCTTTTAGTGTTATTTTCAATGCGCTGAGGTCGTAATAATGAGATAAAACATCCTAATGTGTGATGCTGCAGATTGAACCACGTCATGTCATCATGTCGACTGAGTAGCTTATGATTTAGCATATTGCAGGCAAACCAGAGTATGAAATGAATGTAACAAATCCAGACTGGGCACCAATAGAATTCTATTCTATTCTAAACACTGCACATGGGCCTCTAAAAACATACTAAATTGCTCTCATTGTACACTAATCTTACATACTTCAAATGAATCACACACCGTCATTGGAATATTGGTGTACATTTACCTTATGTGTAGCACTAATTTTATCTACAGGCTTTGTTATGCAGCTGCAGAGTCTGAAGGTGTGCCCGTGCAGAAGTGATCGATGAAGATCTGACAGAACCAACAACAAAATCACAATGTCATAGAGGCTGTGGACAGCAGTCGTGTTGGATAAGTGAGGTTGAGGTACCGCTGCAAATGACAGTGGCGATCGGACAGACAGCATCACGGAAGCTAAAGGGCAGACGAAGCATTGTTGTTAATGAACAGGGCAGAGCAGAAATAACACAACACTGCTTGATAAGATTGTTAAGGTTTCTGTGTTTTGGTGAATATGTGCCCAGTGTGGTTGTCAAACCAGCGCCAAATCAAACTTTCTCTGTTGAGTATTCATAAATTGAATGTTGTGTTGCATGTGTAGTTCATTGTAAATAATTGTACTTTGTGTGAAGTAGTTTCAATAAAACAGAAAAGAATAGTATCTTTGTTTTTTTATTCTTGATCTGTTCACATGTACTTAGCAAGTACATAAAAATGAAATCCAAACTATTTACATGGAACACACAGCTGGCATCAATCTTGAACCACAAAATGAAACATTACAGGCTATTTAGAGCAGCACGTTGTTTGGTGAAGTATTTCACAACAAGTTCAGGAAGACACACTTTAAGAAAAAATCTTGTCCTTGCTTTAAACGTGGTTCCAGAAATACACATCAGGAAGATGCGTATCACAGCAAGGTCTCTCTGTGTCCACACAACAAGGTCACAGTGGTTGGAGTGCAGTTTCATTCAGTCGTTGTGAGTGCTGTACCTGAAACACACAAAAACCACTTTTAATAAAGGTCTGTAATTACCAAGGCTAATATAGATGGTTTGCTGTACGTGCAAATCAAAAACTGTAACAAGTAAGTTGTTTAGAAATTATCAAGTTCAAACCGACTTACCTTTGTCTTAACGACAACGTACTCGCAGCGTGGAGGCTTAAAGATGGACAATCTTGCACCCAGACGTTCGTGAATTGGATGTCGGCCTCCAGGGATTATAATTCTTAAACTGGGTTGCTGTGTATGCGCTGACTCCACAGACAAGGTATGCGAAGATCGGGATAGGACAAAGGCTGTAGGTCGTCTGGATTTCCACTCCGCTTCCTTATTTCATACGGGTCCACATTACCGATGCACGCAATTTTTTCAAAGTACCGTCTCTTGGCGTCTGGGTGCAATCGGTCGCGATACAGCCCTTTGTCTTTTGCGCTGATTTTGAGCATGGTTCTGGCAGTCCCGATTCCAACACTGTGCGCTTGTTATGCTTTCTAGCCTACTGACATGGCGCCGCGATCCCACAATGCACTGCGGCGTGACGTCAACTCCAAAGCCCTATTCGAAGTACGCATCAAGCCGAGAACGCGAAAAAGTCCCGGATGTGCTCTCGATCCGCCCGTTTTATCGAGCATGCATCGGTGTGGATTGGGACAGCTATATATCCAGAATGCATTTCGTCCAAAACTCAACAGCGGACTCCCGGCACATCGTTTTCAACCCCCGCCCCCGCTCGCGGACTTCTCACTACTCAGGTTAAAGAAACCCCAGCAGCTGTCTATAGTATTGAGTGTCCACTAGAATAGAAATAAAAGCGTTCTAACATCTCACCTGCTTGTTTTTATTAAGGTATGTACACGTATGTACATGTACACTATTTTGATTAATAGAGGTTTCACTACTGAGGTTAAAAATGATATATAAGTCACTTAGATCACTTCTAAATGTTAATGTTTGGTTTATTTCAGTGTTTGAGTAAGCCGGTTTGGCTGTGATTACAGTTAAGCTTCATAACATGTTACTCACAGTTAAATTAGGAGGGGACGGCAGTAAAAACTCCGGACCTGAGACATCATCACGTACGCAGGTGTTCCAATTGTACATATCGCGAGTCCGTGCTCGCGTTCTCGGCGGGTACGTACTCACCGAGAACGCGAGTACGTACTCGCGTACTTGGGCATTGATAAACGGCCAGAGACTGCAGGTGTTCCAGATCTACTGGCGTTTAGATCAACTGGCGTTAGTCGAACAGATGTGTGGCAGTCTTGCGTTTCAGGAGCTGCTACCGACAAACCAGCAAAAAACGCCAAATGTGTCACCTGTGACACTTGTGAGGTTATCTCAAACACACTCCGTCAGTCTTGATGCTGTTGAACAACAAAATGTTTAAAAATGTGGCGAGTTTACCTGGTGATATCCTCACGCGCGACGCGATCGCGAAAACAGCAAACAATTAACACCACGCCGATGTTGTTCACAGGACACCAAGAGTAAACGATCGGGAGACTCTTGTCGTCGTTATCGTTCCCCTCGCACGGTTTATTTCTCCGAATTCAGCGTTTTTGCTTCACAACTAAAGCGAGCAGTTTACTTTGTGCACTAACATGGAGTCGAGTCAACCAGCGCCACCTCTGGCCAAGTGCCACAGCCTACAGCCAGATCAACTTGTGACACACATCTGCAGCACGTTTGAATTCGTTTCATGCACAACACATTTGTACCTTTCAATTGTGTCTGTTTGTGCGTCATGCAAATAAACCTTTGAAAAGAATGAAATGACACTAATATTTCACTAGTGTTGTAACATCACATGTCGTTAGCGTAGTCTGTCTGTGTCTTTTCTCTGCGAACAAACATTTTAGAGTTGGTTGTTATATACAGTCTGTATAAGTGTGGTTAATCTAATAAACATCTGTAAGGAGATGGCAGTTACTGTGAATGTACAGCAGTGATTAGTAATAAACAGTCAGACAATGACCCTGACAATCTCATTCAGTCTTTCAGATTGAATGCACCTTCTGTGGAAAGTGGTACCACACAGTGTGTGTGGACTTCCCCTGTGCAGAAGGCGACTACAAATGTTGTGGGTGCTAAATAAACAGAAAAAAGTGATCCCTGTTGTCTTTGCTTACTGATTGTTTTTAGTGTTGACAATCCACATTGTTGCCATTGCATCTTTCAACATGTTTGTGGGTAGATTTGGATGTACCAGGGGTAAGTGCAGCCACTCAGCCTCTACTCAATGTGATCATAGCAGCAGGTGCAGATGTGTCACAAGTTAATCTAGTAGTAGGCTGTGGTACTTGGCCACAGGTGGCAGCAGTGGACTGACCTCCATTGGAGACTGCTCCAGCTGCTATGTGATAGTGGATCTGCTACAAATTGAAGATCATAAGCAAGTTTTGGAAATTAACCCTTGTATTATGTTGAAAAACAAAAAAATGACATTGATTTTGTTGCGGGTCATTTAGATCCGTACTGTGTAAATCCACTCAGAATTATCCAAAAACTGCAATAAAACAATAGCAACGTTATTTTCCATCAGATAAACATGTAGAACACAGACATACAACAGTTAGACTTTCCATAACTATTTTAGGAACAATTTGGTTTTTCGTTCTTACAAACTAGAGCAGGGCGATATGACCAAAAATATTTATCACGATATACATTTGAAAATTTGCGATAACAATATAACTGACGATATAATTGATACTAGACAAAATACTTTACAACTCCACAACTTTATTAGTGCAAAGAACCTCATCAATGTATTTTCACTTAAACAAGCAGCTATTTTTATGTGCATTAAAGTTATATAAAATTTAACAGTGCAAATGCAAATTCCTTGCTGAGAGTTTAACCAAAAGGCATTTCCAGTGGAAATTGGCCGACACATCCTCAGCATAACCATGTATAATATCCACAAAACTTAAAAAGAGGTTATACACACACAATATGGTAATATTATGTTGAAGCACAGTACGTATCACTCCGCGAGCCTCCTGCCTACGATAGCCGTAATGCTCTGACAATCCATCAAGCGGTGCAGCTTCGTAGCTTAGCAAAGTCGTACTGAAACATCTGACAGATTTTCGAGCGCCGTGTACATAAAATCGTTTCGAGGTCAGTAAACACAACCAGAATTCATACATGAGGCACACGGGATTATAAGGGGCACTGTCGATTTTCAGAAAAATCAAAGGATTGATTTTAAGTGTGCCGTATTTTCCAAACAACACGGTAATAACGACGGCCCGCTAGCATGCGCTACCAAAAACAGTGCTTTGTTGTGTATCTGACGGACGAAAGCTAAACCAGTTCCACACCACTGAAGTTGCAGCATTTTTACAAACCAGTTCTGGTTCATCCGTTTCATTTAACGATCCACTTTCGCTCTTCTCATTCTGCGTCGCCGCCATGTGCATATGTAAACAAAGGCACTGCGCATGCACGTTTTACCCATATTCTATCGCGATATTTCATTTTCCTATCGTTGCCCAAAATTACACCGGTATTACCGTGAACGGTATGATATAGCCCAGCCCTATTACAAACACATTTCTGTTGAACTTGCCCAACGTTCTCAGTTTTTCAATGCTCAACATTTTCAATTTTGTCCACATGATGGACAGAATGTAACTGTGTGCTTTCTGCAGATGTACTTCTTGCATTTCTCACAAAAAGTGCTTGTTTTCAAACAGGAATCTTCCTAACTAAGATTTAAAACAAAAGATTTCTACGTCTCCTCCAGTCTCACAAACAGATGACAAACCAAGTGACACACCTGAGTCACTGACTTTCTTAAATCCACTCACTCTCACTGGCTCTGTTTATTACTAATCACTGTGTAACTGCTGTGAATTCACAGTAACTGCCATCTTACAAATCTTCATTGGATTAACCACACTTATACAGACTGTATATAACTACCAACTCCCCAGCCATGTTGATGGATTGCCTATATGGCTGGAATATTAATTTCCAGAGAAAAGACACAGGCAGACCCTGCTTATAGGATGTGATGTGACAACACTAATGAAATATTGATGTGTCATATTTGTCCAAGGCATATTTCATTGTTATGGAAAAAGAGAACATCAGAATCATGATGACCAATTGGAGTGGTGATTTCTATGACTTTGTGTATATAATTTGGAATTTGAACAAATGTAGGCCAATAATAAATATATGACATCATTTCATTCTTTTCAAAGGTTTATTTGCATGACGCACAAACAGACACAATTGAAAGGTACAAATGTGTTGTGCATGAAACGAATTCAAACGTGCTGCAGATGTGTGTCACAAGTTGATCTGGCTGTAGGCTGTGGCACTTGGCCAGAGGTGGCGCTGGTTGACTCGACTCCATGTTAGTGCACAAAGTAAACTGCTCGCTTTAGTTGTGAAGCAAAAACGCTGAATTCGGAGAAATAAACCGTGCGAGGGGAACGATAACGACGACAAGAGTCTCCCGATCGTTTACTCTTGGTGTCCTGTGAACAACATCGGCGTGGTGTTAATTGTTTGCTGTTTTCGCGATCGCGTCGCGCGTGAGGATATCACCAGGTAAACTCGCCACATTTTTAAACATTTTGTTGTTCAACAGCATCAAGACTGACGGAGTGTGTTTGAGATAACCTCACAAGTGTCACAGGTGACACATTTGGCATTTTTTTGCTGGTTTGTCGGTAGCAGCTCCTGAAACGCAAGACTGCCACACATCTGTTCGACTAACGCCAGTTGATCTAAACGCCAGTAGATCTGGAACACAGGTCGTAACCCAGGATCTTCTGGGCTACGGTGAACATTTCTTTAACGTTGGGGTATTTCAAAAGTCCTCTGCCCATGCCCACAAACTGGCTGCCCTGACCGGGGAAGAGGAGCACGGAGCAGCCGCTGGGGTCTTTTTTGGGTCTCCGCTGAGGCGCCGCGGCTGGCTCGCTGTTCGGGGGAGAAGCGGGGGCTTCAGCCGGAGGAGGGTAATCTCCAGCCGCGGAACCGGGCTTGTTGGTGGACAGCGTCCTGCTCAGAGAGACCAGCGACCTGACCTTCCCTCTGGAAGATGCTGCCATCCTGACTGCCACTGATGCCAACATGAGCTGTTCCTCATCCAACGACGTGTCTGCGGATGAAATAAGACGCACAGCCCGCCCGGACAAACTGTAATCACCGAAAGAGTCAACTTTGCTTGAACTCAACTCTGACATCTGCTCGGCATGACACCTCACAGGGAGACGCCATGTTGTTTATACGGAGTTTATTCTCGTCTTCTTCCGGTTGACGTTCAGGCTCTTTCACGCTGCAGCGCCACCTCAGGTCAAAGTATGTCATGCTCTAATGTATCGTGTTTTTCTTTTCTGTGCTTTAATTTGTCTACAAAGTGAAAATAACTATAAGAGCTTTTAAGTATACACAGACATGCGCTTCTTAAATTGAGCTTAATTGGCTCCACAGGTAGGAAGTAAAAAAGTAAAAAAAAACTTCCTTGCTGTACTTAATTTTTACTCCCTACATTTTTAAACAAATATCTGTAGTTTCCACTCCGTATATTTTCAAAACAAACTCGTTACTTTGGGTTTAACGCATTTGGGGGAAGTTAATATTTCACGTCACTGCAGGCCTTCAAACAATGAGATTTGAGCCTAAACAGTGACACATGAAAGGCAGTCGCGTTTTAATCAGTAGAGATGAAAGAGCAAACCATGTACTGTAGTTTTGATTTATTTATTTTAGCACAACACCAGAACAACCCCACGTGCCCATAATTTGCGGTACTTCAGAAAAAAAGGAGTGAACATAAAAGGGAGTAAAATGTTGTGGCAGGTAATTTCAAATGCAGCATTTCTATCACCTCAACAAACACTAACTGTGTCACAGTGTGTTGCTAGCTAAAGCTCCACTTGCTGTATTTCACAGGAAGAGAAAAGAATGAGAGCTAACTTCACTCAGAGATATAGAAAGAAAGAGAAAGAAACCAGGCTGTATTTAAAGGTAAGGACTGCTTAGTGATATTTGATAAAATGTAATTGTATTTTAACAGGGACATAAAGTGCTTGTCTTACTCCCTTCTAGCTCGAAATTACTTGCCAAGTGGTAAGGACCATTCATGGTCACACGGTGAGAACATTGGTGTTGACTATGAAGAGATATGGTCAGACAGGGGAGGGGCCAGTCAGATTTATCAACTCAACCTCCTTAAAGCATGGAGAGAGGCTGAAACCAATCTCTAGTGAGCCCGGTTAAGGAAAGAGATGAGTTGGTGCCTGAGATGCCAAATTCCAACATCCTCATTCCCGCCATTGAGATAACACTCTCACACAGGCCCAGAGAGCAGATGTTGCTGCATTGCAGATGTGTTATACCCCCTGCCCAGCCGAATGACTCTCAAAAAGAAAATTTTGCAGAAAATCAATGTGATCGCTTGGATCACTGGAATTATCATCTCGATATCTCTTGTCCTTCTTTCATTTCAGACGTCTTGAAAACAAGTTTTAACAAAGTCCTGGAGAAGTGCCCAATGCTGGAGGACCTCCTGCTTTACCCCTGGCTCAGATAAACTCCTCTCTGACACAAACACACACGCATACTGAATTCACATCTTGCCATACAAATGTGATACAGTAACCAACTTTCTTTCTTTCAGAAAAAAAGAAAATTGGGAGATTCAAAATTTTCCTCACAGTAATGTTTGCATCAGTCTATCAGATGAATCCCCTCCAAGTCCAATATTTACATCAGTTACAGTGATAATGCTTGGTGTCTACTTTCAGCCACCGCAGTAGAATGCCAGGAATGAATCTCATTGAAATTGTAGTTGCATTTGCTATTTAATTTAATTGTCATGGATGATACACAGACAACCCAACAGCAAACAGAGGAAAACAATGGGCTTAAATACACAGAGGGATAAATGAGGGAATAAGACACAGGATGAGAGCACAGCTGCAAGAAATCACAAACAACAAGACCATGGGGAAGGAAAACTGAAAACACTAACATAGTCTAAGGAGCTTAGAAAGAAAACGTCTGGACTTCTTTAAGTTGCTTGAAGACGTTCAAGCAAAGTTTAAGTTCTTTTCATCCGAGAAGGTGAAACATCTTCAAGCAACTTCAAGTCCAGACGCTTTCTTTCCAAACTCCTTAGACTACGATGACCTAGATGACTGAGAACCTTCACAGACATGAAAACACTAACATAGCACACAAGACTATCAAAGTAAAACAGCAAACAAGAGACTTTTACAAAGACACAGAGTTGACACAGAGACATGACTGACTGGGGAGAAATTGGGGAACATGGAAAGAAGAATGACTAGACATGACACGTGGGACACAGGGGCAAGGCAAAGTAACAGAAACCTAAAGCCTAAGAATATAACACAAGAAGAAAACAATAAAGAGAACCAAAAACATACATAAGAATAATCAATGAATATAAATGAACAAACACAAAACACTGGGTCACAGACTCAGTACCATGACAGTTAAATGTACAATAATAAATACTTTAAATCAGATGACAATGTAGCTGACACTGTGTTTATTAGTGTGTGGTCAACCACAAATCTTCATACTGTCATCCATACATGAGGTCTTTATACAAATGATGAAAGATAATGAAAGAAACTGTTTAATTGATATGAAATGATTGAATTATATGAAATATTATGGCTTTGTCTGCCAGAGTGTTTTTCTGTAAACTACTTTGAACTACTGGCAGTCAGTGAAGTCACTGAAAGGCAAGATTCTATGTTGTGTTGCCGTAGTTTCCAGAGTTTACTTATAAAGCTCACTTACAGAATTCAGTTAGAAAAGTCAAGCATTTGAAGGAATATTAACTCAATATTAACTCATTACGGTTTACATTTTCGAGTTTAAAAGTTCTCCGAAATTACAATGAAAAAGGAAACAAGAAAAATTACCACTCCAGCCGATAAGAAAGATTCAGGAGATCGAGGTAAGTAAAATAATAAAATCAAATCCTGGTAAAATCCAAATCCTAGAAATGTTGACACTGTGTGAATCATTTTTAGAGCAATTGAATCATATGTTTGATTGAAAATAGCTTTAATACAAGATGTCTAATCAAAGAAAGGTTACCGGTCTTTTGGTAAAATAATGTAATAAGTTTATTCTTGGACTCAACAGTAAAAACAGACCAACAAGTGTCATCAAGATCTAAGACTTAGTAAACCTAGTATCAATTCGCACTGGTCAGTTTTTTTATCCCAAGAATAAACTTGTGATAATTTAAGCAAAAGCAATTTCAAATTCTTTGCCAAACTGCTTCCAGTCCTGATGTCGGGGACTCTTTTTCACCACTGTGTTGTTGTCGTTTATAGATTGTAAGAGCAGGACTGCTAAAAGAAAGGCCAGTCCTGAAAAGAAGACCCCAATAAAAAGGAGGAGGGTCGCTGAGCAGGCTGGTCCTTCCACCAGCTCAGATGTGGTCAAAGGAGTGAAGCGCAAGGTTGTGCAAGATGAAGAGGGCACAACAAAGAAAGCAAAGAAGGCTAAACTTCTCGACCATATGAGCGGTGACAAGGAGCAAGCATCCTCCTTGTTGGACTCTGGTAAAGGTAGGCTAATTAGTTGAATAAGGGGTAGATTAAGTGTGGTTGCTAGGTTTAAGATATTAGTGTTTAGTGTTTGTGTCTATCATCCAGTGAGCTGATGTGCTTTTGGTGTTTTCCACATCTCCAGACTTGAATAACAAACAGGTGTGCGCAAAAAATGGCAAAAGAAAGGCCGCGGGAGACAACAGAGAGTCACCCAAGAAAAAAAAAAGGAATGTGGACCAGGACAAAAAATCAGTGGCAGACCAAAAACGTAAGTAGCAAGCAGCTTGGGTTTTATATTCAGGGGAAGGGCAAAAGGAACATTTAGGCTACAGAGGAGAGTAATTTGTGTCACAGCTGTAATAAAACAAGATTTGTTGTTTTGTCTGTTCAGGTGAATTCCAAGCCAGATATGTGGAGGAGCACCAGCTCGGAGAAGGAGGCTGCGGAGCAGTGTTTGCTGGCTACCGGATAGAAGATCGTTTTCCAGTAAGTGTTCAGATGATGGTAGTAAGACAGGCAGTAACGCAGATAATGGATAATATCGTAAACTGAGACGTCTGCTGTGTTTCCACCTTTCATTATGTCATACTGAGGAAATGCTCACCAATGCTCTGTGTCTTCTAGGTTGCCATCAAACACATTCCCAAAAATAAAGTCTACTGCAAAGTGGCGGTAAGCGTCCAACACTTGAATCAGTTTTACATTACTGGATTGAATGCGGCGTTCCTCATCATCCACTTTGTTGTAATATTTCAGGATGAAAGCGGGAAGAAGCTCTCAGTGGAAGTGGCCATTATGGTTAAACTTGCAGGTGAAGCAGAAGGGTCAGTGGGAATATCTGCACCTGTGTCCTTGCTGGAGTGGTTCGACCTTGGCAAAGAGCTGATCCTGGTGCTGGAGAGACCTGTCCCCGCTGTGGACCTGCAAAAATACAAAGCAGAAAATGGAAGAACTTTAACAGAGGACAAGGCCAAGGTAGGTTGACTGGAAGAACCTTAGACTGTACAGCATTCAATCAAGGCAGAAAAGCATGAACTCATTATTGTGTTTTTCATCTTTTCCAGGTCATTCTGAAGCAACTAGTTGATGCTGTAAAGGAACTTGAGGATAAACACATCTTTCATCGGGACATCAAGGGACAAAACATTCTGATTGAGACCGGCTCAGATGTGCCTCGTGTTCGCATCATTGACTTTGGACTGAGCTGCTTTGTTAAACAGCGATCTCTGTATCGCATCTTCTATGGTAACATATTCTGCTCCTGCTTTTCACAGATGTAACAATTTGTGTCTTTTGTTTTAGAAGAAATTGCAATTGTGTCTGTTTGTTAGGCACTCCTCTTCACATCCCTCCCGAGTGGTACATTAGGAGCTGCTACAGGTGTGGACCCACCACGGTGTGGCAAATGGGAGTGGTGTTGTATGAAGCGCTTCATGCACGATACTTTAGTACCGCGAGGTTCCTCACAAAGAAACTGAGCATCAAAAAGCGTCTGTCCACGGGTAAGAAAACTTCACACTTCCAGATTCACTGATGCCTTGGATCACTAGAACTATCATCTTCATCTTTTTGATCTTTTCTTTCTTTCAAGAATGCCGGAATTTCTTGGACGCATGTTTAGCTATAGTCCCGGAGAAGCGCCCAACACTGGAGGAGCTCCAGCTTCACCCCTGGCTAAGATAACACACACAAACACACAATTCACACCTTATCATATAAGTATGATACATTGTAGTAACTTCCTTTCTTTTTCTGTTGGACAGGAATAGATAGAATGGGTCAATCTTAAAAAATAAATAAATAAAAATGTAGCTTTTTTGGAGTTCCTGTAACCCCCCCAGCCATCCCAGGAAAGGGGATCTCTCTTTGAATGGGCTTTCCCGAGGTTTCTTCCCATCGATCTGGCCCCCTGGGGAGTTTTTCCTCGTCTTCATAGAGAGCTTGGGCTGGGTCAGGAGCTCCATCAAAACTGTCTTTATTTGATGACTTTAAAATAAAGATGTGTTTTACTTAAAGTAAAATTTGATCAAAATAAAACTTGTTTAATTCATCTTTGCTGAGGATTCTCCTTCATTACTATTTTGTTTTGTTTTTTTGTTTTGTTTTGTTTTACCCATGGTGCATTTTGACAAATAAGAAAACTGAATCAGGTTAAAGTGTGCACAAAGACAGTCACACTGCAAATGATCTGAAGACTTGCATCTGTTGCTCTAACCCTCAACTAGTTTAGACAGATTTCCTGGTTCTACCAGAGGTTTTTCCTTCAAGAAGGGAGTTTTTCCTTCCCACTGTTGCTGAGTGTTTGCTCATAGTGGGTTGTAAAAGCATAAAAGTTAATAAGAGGCATTCATAGCAGAGTTATCACAGCGGGAACTATATAGCTTAAATGTACAATTTCTACAGGACGAATTATAACTTCATTATGTATAAAAGCTCCTGTGGATAATTACTCCTATTTGTAACTTTACACAAGAGAAAGTTTGCTGTCACACTATTTATAACAGGTTGGATTTTGTCCTCTGAGTTGAGCCTTTGGTTGCAGTTTATTGAAGAATTTCCTCTAAAGTAGCTGTTGATAAAGATTTAAAGTCCTGTTTATATACAGAAATATGCTTTAGTTCATGTTTTTTTACATGTCTGCCTCAGTGGATCAGTAGAAGATCTGGCACAGGAAACTAGATGATGAAAAAAGGGTACGAATACACATATATATCTATATAGATACAGATATATATACACACACACACAGGTTGCAATGTAGTATTTTCATTTTTCTTAGCATTTCTTTAACGTCTTGGTGCAAAAGAATACCTGCATTTGTGTGTAAAGAAATGTTACATATATACTAAAAACAGCTGGAAAAAAGAACTACAAATTTGGAAAGGAATTTATTCATGTTCTTACTCATAGATGGAGTACATGGTTTAAAAAACACTGAGGAAACAGATATGAGGCGGCTGTATCAACATAAAAACATTAATACAGTTAAAAATGAATAAAAAGTTGCACGCTTAAACTTATTTCTCTACAGTTTGTACAATTAATCCATGTAACAATAGGTTCGCTCTTAATATAGTAGTTAATTAAAATATCTTTACATAAAAATACATTTTAAGTACTCTCCGGTGGAAGTCTGTTGTGGCTTATGTTTCTAAATGACACAACCATAAAGCAGCCCACAGAATATACAAATATGTCCTTGATAAGTGAATGTTGGCTCCCACAATGGCCTGTTAAGTTATTGCAAAAATAATTTACTGCATAATATGTCAGATTAGAACATGTTATAAGCACAAAACTGAAGGGGAAACAATAAAAACAAAAATTAAAAAACAAATACTAAATTAAGTTAAAGGATATTTCTTACTATACTATATAATTGTATAATGTTGCGTTTGATTGCAAATGAAAACCCACCAAGAAAAAAGAAAGAAAGAAAAAAGAGAGAATAGAGTTTAATTTATTCAAAACACATTCTTTTCTTTATTTAAGCTGTAGCGAGATTCAAATGGACAAAAGAGAAAGAAAAATATTACAGATTTGTTTTATTAATCATGAATAAACTTTATTATACACAACTCTAAATTTCAGTTGGTCTTAGTCAGATGTGTTTTTAATTAAATCCTGCAACACTGTGCTTGCTGCCATCACTTTATATCTTAGTGTGCAATTCAAATATATACTTATTACAATATTTTCCCCCTTAACTCTCAACTCGCGTTTTTAAAATGTCTGTGATCATATTTGTCCGTTGACTTCTGTCTGGGCCTCGAACGATTCATCAGACAGGTCGGCAGCCTCCAACTGATGCTCCAGACTTTCATCATCGCCTCTATTCTGATCAACTCTTATCTTAAACTTAGTGATGAACTCATTACTGGCCAGCGCGCCCTCCTTTTTAGGGCATGTGGGCTTTGATAACAGCCGGCTTTCCAGTCGCTCTGCAAAGAAAATTCACAAAACATTTCTTATTTGGTAAGCTTGTTAACAAATTTTAGTTCAGTTTTGCTGAAAGTTATAGCATGCATCAGGTAAGAAGCAATTGGTTTTTAAAAAGCATATACATTCCCCAAAACATTTTTATTATGTGCATTTTGGAGAATAAAAGATTGTACACAATTTCCCTTTTTAAAGTAAAAAGATTATTAAGTCTAATTCTTACTTATTCAGTAGATTAAAGTATTGAAACATCATTATTCATAAAATATGCACATTACAAAATTAAAGTTATTCAAAAATTACTCAAGTACTTACTCCAATACTCACATTATTCAAGTAAATTTAATTTTTGCCAATGTAATGTCACATAAAATCTTAATCTGAATAAGGGTTCTGAACCCCACTGTCACGGCCAGAGGATCAGCAGGCAGTGTTTTTGTTTTTGTTTTTGTTCTCTCTCTCTCTCGCTCTCTCTCGCTCTCTCTCGCCCGCAAGGGCGGAACTCATGGTGGGTTCACGCCCTCGGCCCACGCCCCTCTGAAGAGGAAACACCTGGGCCTCATCAGTGCAGCCAGCATTTAAGCCAGGGAGTGGCTTCTACTCATCGCTGGATCGTTGTGTGTGACTCGCGTCAGTGCTCTGAGCAAGTTCTCTTTTGCTTCCCTGTGCAAAACCTCTAACGTGTGTTTCCTTCTGTACATAGATCCCCTGGACCCGACTCTGCATTCCCCGAGCGGATTCCCTTTTTGTGTGAGTGTTTGGAGAGAGAGTCAGAAGAGGAGCAAGTGTCTTTCCCCTACCTGGATTTCCCGGAGCCTTTTCCCTGTCACCGCTTTGTATATAGCACTATCCCCTGCACTGTTTGTATATACACCTGGTGGAACTGTAATAAATACTGACTGTGCCTCTGAGTCCTGCGTGTGAGTCCTCAAGCGAACCGTGACACCCACACAGATGAGAGCTTAGCAGTGAAGCTCTCTCTTAAAATTTGAGTTATAAAGTCAGATTTTATCACTGACAGAGATCCATGTTCTTTTAACATAAGAAAGAATATTTGCTGAAATTGACATTAATCCAAGCCCTTAAAACGCCATTTTGGATTAAGCATTTCCTTTTAGAAAAGTCTTCAATGAGCAGGAAGCTCCAGTACTGAAAAAGAAGCCAACATCAACTGCTAAACGTGCTAAAAGTAAGTAAGTCCCCGTAGACTCCTATGATCAAAACACATACAGTATAAAAGTTATAGGTTACAGATCTGAAAAGTAAAACAAATGTCAAAGTGCAAAAAGACTTCTGGTCCCATAGAAGTCTATTCCATTTGCCTGGAATTAGGTGAACACCTTGTGACAAATTTAATGGCTCAGTCATTTGTTTCATGTCATATTTAATAAAAGACTGACATGGTGGCATGTTGAATTGTCCATTTTGCACATATTTGGTCATTCTAAGCGTCAGAAGGGGAAAGATCATTCTGGGAATGCCTACTGGCGAAGGATGTGTGACTGACAAGTCCAGTGTGTGAAGTTTAACTACAGTCTAAGGAGCTTGGAAAGAAAGCATCTGGACTTCTTTAAGTTTCTTGAAGATGTTTCACCTCTCATCTGAGAAGCTTCTTCAGTTCAGAATTTCTTCAGAGAACTGAAGAAGCTTCTTGAGGGAGAATAACTGAAACAGTTTTCCTCCTGAAGCATCACAAAGTTCAGAGTTCATGTTTAGAGCAGAAGATTCAGCAGTCGCTCTGTGACCTTTCAATATTCTTCACTAAAACAGCTTCATTACAGAGAAACAAGTCACATTTTCTTCATGTTCTTAAGTCCTTTCAGATGTTTTTAATGGTCCTTGAATGCAGCATCAGTGTCGCAGGTTTAAAAGGTCACTTTCTGTTGTGTTCAAAGATTTCCTTCAGATATGGTCTTTAATCAGTAAAGCCAGTGATACAGCAGTGTCATTAGCTGTGTTATTGGCACCAGGCTGTGGTTATGTATGTATTTAATTCTGTCTGAGGATGTCTTCAGCATGAAATGATCATTTGCTCAGCTGCTGTGTCTCATCTCTTATCAGACATTGGTTGGAACAGAGTTTTGTTGCTGACCATCTGACAAGAGGCTGAAGAAAAGCTTCAGGCTTCATTTGGACACTACGTTGGACAGAAGTCTCCACAAAAATGACTCAGAAACACAAATATTATTAATGAAAGTCCAAATTTCAAAAAGGGGTCATACATGATCCTGAGAAATGTCCTTGAACATTTGAACATGAGTCAGAGGGTTGTCAGGTTTCTACACTGCATCGTGGCATCAAGCCTGAGATGTCTGTGTGAACAAGTATGGAGGACACAAATGCACAGACGGAGTCGAGCTGTTTACTGCTGATGAGGAAGGAAAATAGTCTGTTGGATATTAAAGCAGCATTTATTAGAGTAAGAACAGATACTTGTGTCCTTCATTTGATCCCCGTCAATTTACAGGAGACTTAAGGACCCTTTGACTTCTAACATACAGCTGCATGTTTACAATTTTATTATTTATTTATTTCTAGCAAAGCGAGACTTTACTGATTAAAGACATATAATCAGACATATTACTGTTACTTTCTGAAAAAGACTCACATAAAGCAGATTATCACAAGCAAACATCAAGACACATCCTTCATGGCTTAAAGTTGCAGTGGGACTCTTTCGCCATCTGGTGGTTGTAACAGTTATGACAACTGTTCCTGCATATATGTCCCTCCTCAGTGTGAAGAAGACTGGACTCCAAGCTGCTCCTGCTGATCACTGCGTGTCCTCCTGTGTCTAAAATCTATTCCATTATGAATCAGGAAACTGTTGCACCAATCATAAAGGCAATAAATACGTCACACTAAGAAATAACAAAAGGAATTGTGGATTTCAAGGAGATTTTTCCCTCGTTTTGAAATCATAAGAATACAAACTAATGCAAGACTGTCATGTTTCATAAGTTTCTAGAGACACTGTTCTGTTGTCTTCTAGGACATCAGTCACTTTTTAAATGCATGCTACCCTCGTCATCAGCACCCATGACTCCTTTTAGTCTTTGTTTTGTTATTTTCAGAGTTCAGGAGACGTCTTATGGGATTTCCACAGTGTACAAGTACTGTTAGACCCTTTACCTAAAAGAAAAGAGTAAAGTACAAAGAAGATTTACTCACTGCAGGAAATAATGCCTCAATCTGATATATTGTCTTATATGACAAAGTGAAACTGATGCATCAAAGTGTAGCAGCATTTTCCTGTTACAGCTGGTCTAGATGGAACTGATCTGATCTCTTTATGTACAGGTAATATCCAGTGGGTTTGCTAAGGGTCACAGATGAGGGCTGTGTGAGGCGTTTAATGGAAAGGAAATAAACCATTGTTCCAGACCTGCAGCTAAGATACTCGAGTATCTTCAAATATGAAGCTGAGTATTACTTCCATACTTTCCTCCACTGCTGATGACCTTGTTACCTGCTGCTCCCTGTTAATGATCAGCCTCAGTTCTGATAGTAAACTGTTGGCTCTCTTCTGTCAGGTTGTTGCTCAGTGACGTCTTGTTTTCATTTTCCTTCTTCTTCAAATGTGTCTTCCTTTAACTCTTTGCTTTTGTTCTGCTTCAAGCACCAAATGATACACGTGCTGCACTCTGATGGTTTGTCAGAGAGCAGAACAATTTACATTACAGACATATTTTACAGTTGAACATAAACTTTAATGCATCATGTGTTTCTCAATACTGGCTGACTTGTCTGTGTTTGACAATAAAACTTAATCTGAAGGTTTTGCCAAGTTTCGCTACAAGAAGTGAGTACAGCACATGAGCAGAAATAATATTTGGAGTAAAGTCCCTGAAAGTTTAAAGGACATTTTTAATTGTACTTGAATACTTTCATCTATTGTGCATGACTGCTTTTCTCTGTTAATGAAACAATTTCTGAGTTTCGGATTGAAACTGTATGTTGTATATTCATCACAAATGCACTTAGAGGGTTTAGAATCTGAACT
>NW_020327119.1:0-29511 GCF_001858045.2 Oreochromis niloticus
CTGACTGTTACTAAGTGCATCAGTGTACATAGGTCATCTCTTGTGTTGGAGTGCCCTCTTGTGGCGCCTTTTGGGTAGTGCCTTAGTAAACGTGAACACTGCAAAGAAGTGGTATCAGACTGGTTTGTAGTGGAGGAATTTGTTGCCAGTTTCTTTCATCTTTAATCCGTATTCATGTTGTAATGTAGTAGTACCACAATATGGCAGAAAAAATATGTTTTGGCACAAATACTTTGATTTGGTATACTTTAGCTTCTTCACCCCTTTTCAGCAAAATTTTCATTTTTTTCACCCCTTTTCAGCACAAATTCCAGTTTTTTTGGCTGTTTTCAGAAAACAAAAACTCTTTTCAGCGCAAGTTTCTGCTTCTTTGCCTCTTTTCTGCAGAAATTCTGCTGATTCACCTCTTTTCTGCAAAATTTTCAGCCTTTTCACCTCTGACTGTTACTAAGTGCATCAGTGTACATAGGTCATCTCTTGTGTTGGAGTGCCCTCTTGTGGCGCCTTTTGGGTAGTGCCTTAGTAACGTGAACACTGCATAGAAGTGGTATCAGACTGGTTTGTAGTGGAGGAATTTGTTGCCAGTTTCTTTCATCTTTAATCCATATTCATGTTGTAATGTAGTAACTTTCACCCCTTTTCCGCAAAATTTTCATTTTTTTCACCCCTTTTCAGCACAAATTCCAGCTTTTTTGGCTGTTTTCAGAAAAAAAAACTCTTTTCAGCAGAAACTCTGCTGATTCATCTCTTTTCAGCGCAAGTTTCTGCTTCTTTGCCTCTTTTCTGCAAAAATTCTGCTGATTCACCTCTTTTCTCCAAAACTTTCAGCCTTTTGACCTCTTATCAGCACAATTCTCAGCAGCTTCTGCTCATTTAAGCAGAATTGTCCGTCTCTCCACCTCTTCTTTGTAAGAATGACTTTGGCTCAGGGAAATGAATAGCCACCTTGAGACCAGGAGGGCCAGGTTCGAATCCTGCTCAGTGGGGCATTTTTTTTTTCACCACCATACAACTTTTTGCAACTTTTCATCGTTTTTAGCTTTTCATAGTATCATAGTATTTCCACAAAATATTTGTATTTCTGCTACGTTATATTATTACTGCTCATAGTATTTCTGCCAAATTTTGGTATTTGCTCCAAAGCACAGTATTTCTGCCAAATCACAATATAACTGCAAAATAAAGGTTTTTGAGACAAATCATAGCGTTTGTGCTAAATCCTAGTAATTCTGCTCATAGAATTTCTGCTATGCTGAGGTGCTTTCTGCTAGATTATAGTTTTTCTGCTAAATCAAAGTATTTCATGTAAATCATACCAAGTCCCAGTGTTTCTGCCAAATCATAAATCATAAATAATGTGGCGTGTTGGGGGAACAGCTAGTCCTCTCCCATCATGCCTTAGGACATGTGCTGCTGTTTAGATGTTCTTGTTTCATTGTTTATGGTTACGTTACTTTTAACTGTTGTCTTGAATGTTGTGTTTATACTATGGTACAAAGTCACTGACAGTTATTGTTTTATAGGAAGGAAGAATGCAGTACCATAAGTGAGTTCTGTTATGCTGTTATTGACCCTTGAAGCACATTGTAAACAAGCAAGTGTTTAATAAAAAGCTTCTCCTACCAGCTTGGGGTGGAATTACAAGCTCAAGCTTTCCCTGTGTGCTTATTTGCAAGACTTGTATGTGCCATAATAATTTTAATAAAGCAAAGTTAAGATGAGAAGCTTGTTCCAATTCATCTTCAGACAGTGCTGCCAGTCACGGTTGGAGCAGTTTTTACTGTCATCTTGCTGTTGAGCCATAAATTACATTTGTTTTCAAACTCTTAAAATGAAGCCGGTTCTTCTCTCGTCATATCTCCGCGACGGAGGTACAAAGAGCTATGAAAATCGCAGTCAAAGTTCAGCAAAGTCTGCTGATTTACCCAGTACAAGAATTGTGCTTCTATCCCACCTAGTTTTGAGTTACACGACGTTTTGTAACTCCGAAAAATCGGCGTTTTACGCCTCTCACCGCGATCTAATTCTGACTGCTCAAGTCTCTGTGTTTTAGGCACCCGCCCCCTTTGTGAGCAGACCTCATTTGGCTCAGAGGGTTGAGAAGCTACTGTGAGACCCGGTGGCAGAGGTTCGAGTCCTACCTGTGACAGTTGCTACACATCATCCCCACTTGCATGCACTCTGCTTTCTTGATACTCTTCAGTGTACCCTTACACATAAAGCCATCTCCATCAAACGCGTCTACACCTCTTTTTTAGCAGATAATTCTGCTTTTTCGCTTGTTTTCAGCAACTGCTGATGCTGATAGCCCTCCTAGTTTTTGAGTTACACGACGTTTTGTAACTCCAAAAAACGGCGCTTTTCGCCTCTCACCGCGATCTATTTCTGATTGCTGATCTCTTTGTTTTCAGCCGCCTGCCCTCTTGCCAGGTGGCGCAATTAGTAATGACACGGCTCTGCAGCTCAAAGGTCGTGGGTTCAATCCCACCTTGGTCAACATTTTTTTTTCACTACAAATTTATACACTATCACAGACCTGTAATTTATATTGCTATTTTTTTTCACTACAAATGAGTAGTGCAAAAACATACTATTTCTGCAACATCACAGTATATCTGTTATGTTATAGTATTACTACTAAATCACATTATTTCTGCCAATTCAAGGAGGCTGACTGTTACTAAGTGCATCAGTGTACATAGGTCATCTCTTGTGTTGGAGTGCCCTCTTGTGGCACCTTTTGGGTAGTGCCTTAGTAAACGTGAACACTGCAAAGAAGTGGTATCAGACTGGTTTGTAGTGGAGGAATTTGTTGCCAGTTTCTTTCATCTTTAATCCGTATTCATGTTGTAATGTAGTAGTACCACAATATGGCAGAAACACTATGTTTTGGCACAAATACTTTGATTTGGTATACTTTAGCTTCTTCACCCCTTTTCAGCAAAATTTTCATTTTTTTCACCCCTTTTCAGCACAAATTCCAGCTTTTTTGGCTGTTTTCAGAAAAAAAACTCTTTTCAGCAGAAACTCTGCAGATTCATCTCTTTTCAGCGCAAGTTTCTGCTTCTTTGCCTCTTTTCTGCAGAAATTCTGCTGATCCACCTCTTTTCTGCAAAACTTTCAGCCTTTTCACCTGTTATCAGCACAATTCTCAGCAGCTTCTGCTCATTTCAGCAGAATTGTCCGTCTCTCCACAACAACTTTTTGCAACTTTTCATCTTTTTCAGCTTTTCAGCAGACAGCTTCAACGTCAAGGCATCCACACTGCATTTTCTCAGGAAATGCAAATTTTTCTAGTTGTGTGGATGCCCTAAAGGGCTTCCACACAATTGTTTTCCTGTTTCTCTTTATTCTTTATTATTCTTCTAGTTGCTTCCGTACACTTTTTGGCACTTAACTACTTCCACAGTTTTCTGCCGATTTTCTCAGTTCAAACTCTATACTGTTCTGCTCTTTCTGCTCTTTCCGGCAATGACTTTTGGTGTTTATTACTGTTATACTTTTTAAAATATTACACTTTTTTCCTTTAATTTGTCCCATTGAAATGAATGGGAAACTTCCACAATTCTGCTAAAACTTGCTTGTCTTTGAAACTTAACTACGTCCTCATGCTTTCACCTAGAAACTCCATTCAAACTTTAAAATGTTCTCAGATTATTGGGCTATTCCTGTCTGATTCAGCTTTTTCAGATCTTCTACCGTTTTAATCTTATCTCTCTTTAAGTTTTCAGTTGCAAAATTGTGATTTTTCAGAAAATACATGCGTTGCTATGGTTGCTATGCAATTAAGTCAGAGTGAGTGCTGGTCCGTTCTGAATTTTCTCTTCATGTCTAAACAACTTCTTGCTACTCACTCAATTTCCACTCAATCCCCACAAATTATACATCAAAACGTAGGTATTTTTGCTGGCTTTCAGACAATGTCACTATCTTTATTGTGAGATTTACCGTTTTTTCGCAATTTGCCTCGGAGTGACACAAGGTCTCAATACTCCCCATTCAAAGTCTATGGGGAGGTTTTGTAATTCAGAGCTGAAATTCTGTAACGGGAGGCATTTTAAAATCGCCATATCTCTTTAACAAAGCAAAGTTAGGACATGAGGCTTGTGCCAATATATCTTCAGACACTGCTGACACTCACAGTGGAAGCAGTTTTTACAATTATCTTACCGTTGAGCAATGAATTACGTTTGTTTGAGGGGTGGAAATCTGTCCTTCTCTCAGTCTTCAAACTCTGGAAATGAAGCCGTTTCTTCTCTCGTCATATCTCCGCGACGGAGGTAGAACAAGCTATGAAAATCGCAGTCAAAATACACCAAAGTCCGCTGATTCACCCAGTACAAGAATTATGCTGCTAGCCCTCCTAGTTTTTGAGTTACACGACGTTTTGTAACTCCAAAAAACGGCGTTTTTCGCCTCTCACCGCGATCTATTTTCTGACTGCCCAAGTATCTGTCTTTCAGACCCCCGCCCCCTTTCCAGGTGGCGCAATCAGTAATGACACGGCTCTGCAGCTCAAAGGTCGTGGGTTCAATCCCACCTTGGTCCACGTTTTTTTTTTTCACTACAAATTTATACACTATCACAGACCTGTAATTTATATTGCTAATTTATTACAATTCTGCAAACTTTTATGATTTTAGCAGCTTTTCTAATATGGACCTCAGATTCTTGTCAACACCACATGGCAGAAATACATACAAGTAAACAGCCTGATGAAGCAGACAGAAGCAGTACCTCTGATTGGTGAATTTGAGCAGAACCAGGTTGTTCTGCCTCTTTTCAGCAGAAATTCTGCTCATTCACCTCTTTTCTGCAAAATTTTCAGCCCTTTTACCTCTTATGAGCACAATTCTCAGCAGCTTCTGCTCATTTCACCATAATTGTCAGTCTCTCCATCTCCTTCCTTGTGAGAGTCAGTTTGGCACAGTGAGATGAGTAGCCGCCTTGAGCCCAGGAGGGCCAGGTTCGAAACATAGACTGTCTGCAACATAACAGTATATCTGTTATGTTATAGTATTACTACTAAGTCACAGTATTTCTGCCAATTCGTAGTATTTGTACTAAATCATACTACTCGTGCCAAATCATAGTATTTGTTGCAAATCATAGTATTCAAACCAAAATTTAGTATTTGTACCAAAGCATTGTATTTGTATGAAGTACCGTATTTCTGCCAAATCACAGAATTACTGCAATTTCATAGTATTTTGAGGAATCCCTTTTGTGATAGTATTACTTCTAAGTCATAGTATTTCTGCTTTTGTCATAGTATTTGTACTAAAACATAGCATTTCTGCCAAATCATAGTATTACTGCTATCTCATAGTATTTGAGTGAAATGACAGTGTTTCTGCAAAAACATTGTATTTCTGCTAAATCATAGTATTTCTGTTATTTTAGAGTACTTGTACTCAATTATAGTATTTGTGCCAAAGTTGAGTATTTCTGCCAAATCATATTTATGTGAATTTGTACACTGTAATATCGCTGTATTACGTAGTGGCTAAGTAGGAGGCTGACTGTTACTAAGTGCATCAGTGTACATAGGTCATCTCTTGTGTTGGAGTGCCCTCTTGTGACGCCTTTTGGGTAGTGCCTTAGTAAACGTGAACACTGCAAAGAAGTGGTATCAGACTGGTTTGTAGTGGAGGAATTTGTTGCCAGTTTCTTCCATCTTTAATCCGTATTCATGTTGTAATGTAGTAGTACCACAATATGGCAGAAACACTATGTTTTGGCACAAATACTTTGATTTGGTATACTTTAGCTTCTTCACCCCTTTTCAGCAAAATTTTCATTTTTTTCACCCCTTTTCAGCACAAATTCCAGCTTTTTTGGCTGTTTTCAGAAAAAAAAACCTCTTTTCAGCAGAAACTCTGCTGATTCATCTCTTTTCAGCGCAAGTTTCTGCTTCTTTGCCTCTTTTCTGCAGAAATTCTGCTGATTCACCTCTTTTCTGCATAATTTTCAGCCTTTTCACCTCTGACTGTTACTAAGTGCATCAGTGTACATAGGTCATCTCTTGTGTTGGAGTGCCCTCTTGTGGCGCCTTTTGGGTAGTGCCTTAGTAAACGTGAACACTGCATAGAAGTGGTATCAGACTGGTTTGTAGTGGAGGAATTTGTTGCCAGTTTCTTTCATCTTTAATCCGTATTCATGTTGTAATGTAGTAACTTTTGTGGCACAAATACCAAAATATGGCAGAAATACTATGTTTTGGCACAAATACTTTGATTTGGTATACTTTAGCTTCTTCACCCCTTTTCAGCAAAATTTTCATTTTTTTCACCCCTTTTCAGCACAAATTCCAGCTTTTTTGGCTGTTTTCAGAAAAAAAAACTCTTTTCAGCAGAAACTTTGCTGATTCATCTCTTTTCAGCGCAAGTTTCTGCTTCTTTACCTCTTTTCTGCAGAAATTCTGCTGATTCACCTCTTTTCTGCAAAATTTTCAGCCTTTTCACCTCTTATCAGCTTCTGCTCATTTCAGCAGAATTGTCCGTCTCTCCACCTCTTCTTTGTAAGAGTGACTTTGGCTCAGGGAAATGAATAGCCACCTTTGAGCAGAAATTCTGCTGATTCATCTCTTTTCAGCGCAACTTATTGCTTCTTTACCTCTTTTCTGCAGAAATTCTGCTGATTTACCTGTTTTCTGCAAAATTTTCAGCCTTTTCACTTCTTCTCAGCACAATTCTCAGCAGCTTCTGCTCATTTAGCAAAATTGTCAGTTTCTCCATCTCTTGTTTTTCAGAGGAAGAGTTTGGCTCAGTGAGATGAGCAGCTGCCTTGAGACGAGAACGGCCAGGTTCAAATCCCGGTCATGGCAAAACCTGTTTTCAGTTTTCTCTTTTGTTCTTTTGTTCTGCCTCTTTTCTGCAGAAATTCTGCTGATTTACCTCTTTTCTGCAAAATTTTCAGCCTTTTCACCTCCTCCCAGCACAATTCTCAGCAGCTTCTGCTCATTTTAGCAGAATTGTTGGTCTCTCCTCCTCTTTTTTTGAGAGAGTAAGTTTAGCTCAGTGAGATGAGCAGCTGCCTTTAGACCAGCAGGGCCAGGTTCGAATCCTGCTCAGGGCGACATGTTTTTTTTCACCACCATGCAACTTTTTGCAACTTTTCAGCTTTTTCAGCTTTTCAGCAGACAGCTTCAGCGTTAAGGCATCCACACAGCATTTTCGCAGGAAATGCAAATTTTTCTAGTTGTGTGGATGCTTTATGCATCCACACTATTGAGTTCCTGTTTCTCTTTATTCTTTATTATCCTACTTTATTATTATTCCAGTTGCCACTTTTTGTACGTTTTTCGGCACTTAACTACTTCCACAATTTTCAGCCGATTTTCACCGTTCAAATTTTAAACTATTCTACTATTTCTGCTAATTCCTGCTATGACTTTTGGTATTTTCTGCTGTTATACTTTTTAAAATATTAAGCTTTTTATGCAATTTTTTGTCCCATTGAAATGAATGGAAAACTTCCAAAATTCTGCTAAAACTTGCTTGTTTTTGAAACTTAACTACTTTGTCATACTTTCACCTAGAACAACCATTCAAACTTTAAAATGTTCACAAATTATTGGGCTATTCATGAATGATTCAGCTTTTTCATATCTGTTACCATTTTCATATTGTCCCTCTTTAAGTTTTGAGTTTCATTTTTGTGATTTTTCACAAAATACATGCGTTGTTATGGTTGCTATGCAGTTGGTTCTAAGTGAGCCACTGTACCTTTGGCAATTTTCTCTTCATGTCCGAACAACTTCTTGCTACTTGATCAATTTTCACTCAACCCACACAAATTATACATCAAAACGTAGGTATTTTTGCTGGCTTTCAGAAAATGTCACTATCATGGTTGTGAGATTTATAGAATTTTGGCAAATCTCCTCAGACCAACACAAAGTCAGAAAACTCTCCATAGAAAGTCAATGGAGAGTTTGTTCAAAATCACCGCTTGATTTCTCTAATGAGAGGCATATTCGAATCGTCATATCTCCTTAACGAAGCGAAGTTACGACATGAGGCTTGTCCCCGTATATCTTCAGACACTCCTGACACTCACAATTCAAGAATTTTTTTCTCACCTATTACCGTTCTGAAATGAGTTAGACTTGTTTGAGGGTAGGAAATTCGTCCTTCGCTCAAATTTCTTCAGATTTCAAACTCTGGAAATGAACCACTTTTTTCTCTCGTCATAACTTTCTGTTGGATTTCCACAGAGACCTGAAAATTTCCATGACTGTTCACCAAAGCCTGCTGTCTCTTACGGTGAAAGAATGATATTGATACTCCAAATAGATTTAGAGTTAGAAAGCGTTGTTTGAGGGCAAGCCAAGGCAGTTTTCGCTTGCCTCTACTCAGTTATGGTGCATTACAAGTCAAATATCTTTAATAATTCATATTTTAATGATAAATTTTAAACACTTTAAGATTCCCCCATCTCTTCTGAAAAAAAAGGTGTAAGAATGACCGTTCTAGCCCCTACGGTTAGGAAATTATGGTCATTTGTTTGAGGGGAGTCATCATTATGAGAAATAGACTGCAAAAATCCTGTGTCTCTCTGTGCTGCGAGCACCTGTTTTGGCGGGAAAAAGTGCACAGGCTCTCTGATTGGTGGATTCAAATTCAGCAGCTCCCAGGCTGCTTGACTGAGCTAGAAACTTACTTCTCTCTCCCTGTGTGTGTGTGTGTGTGTGTGTGTGTGCGCGCGTGCGCGCGCGCGTGTGTGTGTGTGTGTGTGTGTGTGTGTGTTTGACAGAGAGAGAGAGAGAAAGAGAGGGCGAGAGAGAGTTTTTATGGGAGCATCTTATTGTATGATTCAAATTCAATATATTTAGACTGGTTGACTGAATTGGATCCTGTGTGTGTGTGTGTGTGTGTGTGTGTGTGTGTGTGTGTGTGTATGTGTGTGTGTGTGTGACAGAGAGAGAGAGAGAAAGAGAGGGCGAGACAGAGTTTTTATGGGAGCATCTTATTGTATGATTTAAATTCAATATATTTAGGCTGGTTGACTGAATTTGATCCTGTGTGTCTCTCTGTGCATGTGTGTTTCCATATGTTTCCATATTTGTGATTGTGTGACTGTTACACTTTTTTTGCTGAGTTTTTTTTTCATTTAACAAGTACATTTGAAGGACTCTTAGCATGTTCAGCATTTTTTCAGCTGTCCATTTTGCTTTTCCAATTTTTCTGTTTAAGTTATTACTATTGTGCTGAATCATACTATTTCTGCTATTTTATAAGATTTGTGCTAAATATAGTATTTCTGCCCAGTATAGTATTTCTGATTAATTATAGTTTTTCTACCAAATCATATTACAATATTTTTGCTTTTTATACCATTTTTATAGGTTATTTATATTGTTTAATGTAGTATTTCTGCTTTTTATAGGATTTGTGCTTAATATAGTATTTCTGCTTTTTATAGGATTTGTGCTTAATACAGTATTTCTGCTAAATGTAGTATTTATGCTTAATCACACTATTACTATATATTTCTGCCAGCTTCCCAGCCAGCCAATCATATCTGAGGTCTGCAGTTTCTTCTCTCGTCATATCTCAGCGACGGATGTACAAAGAGTAATGAAAATCGCAGTCAAAGTACACCAAAGTCCGCTGATTCACCCAGTACAAGAATTATGCTTCTAGTCCACCTAGTTTTGGAGTTACATGACGTTTTGTAACTCCAAAAAACGGCGCTCTTTGCCTCACACCGCGATCTAATTCTGACTGCTCATCACCCTGTTTCCCAAGAAAACATTGTCTTTCCCAGTGGCGCAGCTGGTAATGACACAGGTTTGCAACCCGAAGGTCGTGGGTTCAACTCCACCTTGGACAACATGTTTTTTGCCCTACAAATTAATACACTATCACAGACCGCTAATTCATATTCATCATTTATTACAATTCTGAAAACTTTTTACCAGCTTTTCTAATATGGACCTCAGATTCTTCTTAACACTCCATGGCACAAATACTCTTCCCTTTAGGCTCTGTGAATGTGTGTGTGTATCAATATTTCTCCCATTTTAAAGTATTACTCCTCCATAATTGTATTTCTGTTAAATCAAAGTACTTTTACTACATCTTAGTACTTCTGCTCAATCATAGTATTTCTGCTAACTCATGGTTTTTGTGCCAAGTCATCAGAATCGTGTTTATTGGCCAAGTATATGTGCATACAAATACAAGGAATTTGGTTCCGGTAGATGGTGGCTCTCGAGCACAGCAATGTAAATCTCACACACACACACACACACACACACACACACACACACACACGTATCTATATATACATTACACATGCATACACAAAGCTGTGTAAACCAACTATAAAAAACTAATCTAAACGTATATACATAAAATACAGAAATGAAATGAGGTGGAATGAATACTACAGAATGTACATAAGGTGCAGTTGCAGTCTGGCAGTGGGAGGAGTGTGACAGTTCAACTGTTTAGAAGGGAGATGGTGAGGGGAAAGAAACTGTTCCTGTGTTGGGTGGTCCTGCTCTGCAGGCTTCTGTACCGTCTGCCAGAGGGCAGCAGATCAAAAAGTCTGTGTCCAGGGTGTGAGGGGTCTGTGATGATTTTCCCTGTCCGTTTCCTGGTTCTTGAGAGGTACAGATCCTGGATGGAGGGCAGGGGGGCGCCGATGATCCTTTCTGCTGCCCGTACAGTCCGCTGCAGTCTGCACCTGTCCTGTTTAGTGGCTGCACCATACCAGACTGTGATGGAGGAGCACAGGACAAACTCAATGACTGCAGTGTAGAACTGGATCAGCAGCTCCTGTGGAAGACTGTACTTCCCCAGTTGTCTCAGGAAGTACATCCTCTGCTGGGTCTTTTTGAGGATGGAGTTGATGTTGGTCTCCCACTTCAGGTCCTGGGAGATGGTGGTACCCAGCAACTTGAAGATCTCCACAGTCGACACAGGGCTGTCTGATATGATGAGGGGGGGCAGAGTTGAGGGATGTCTCCTGAAGTCCACTGTCATCTCTACAGTTTTAAGAGTGTTCAGCTCCAGATTGTGCTGACTGCACCAGAGTACCAGCCGCTCAACTCATCATAACATTTGTGTTATGTTATAGTATTACTACTAAGTGGAGGAATTTCTGTCATGTTACAGTATACGTGCTGATTACAGTATTTCTGCCAAATATAGTATTTCTGATTAATTATAGTTT
This sequence comes from Oreochromis niloticus, assembly GCF_001858045.2. NCBI lineage: Eukaryota > Metazoa > Chordata > Actinopteri > Cichliformes > Cichlidae > Oreochromis > Oreochromis niloticus. Next base: position 11,185 of record NW_020327119.1, read on the forward strand.
TTCTACCAAATCATAGTACAGTATTTTTGCTTTTTATAGGATTTGTGCTTAATTCAGTCCATCCATCCGCTTCTGCTTATCCTTTTCAGGGTCGCGGGGGGCGCTGGAGCCTATCCCAGCTATCATAGGGCGAGAGGCGGGGTACAGGTCGCCAGTCTGTCGCAGGGCCAACACACAAGGACAGACAACCATTCACACCTAGTGACAATTTGGATTATCCAATTAACCTATCCCCACAAGCTGCATGTCTTTGGACGGTGGGAGGAAGCCGGAGTACCCGGAGGAAACCCACGCAAACACGGGGAGAACATGCAAACTCCACACAGAAAGACCCCGGCCTGATGGTGGAATTGAACTCAGGACCTTCTTGCTGTGCGGCAACAGTGCTAACCACCGTGCCGCTTAATACAGTATTTCTGCTAAATGTAGTATTTATGCTTAATCATACTATTTCTATATATTTTTGCCAGGTCCTCTGTGAGGACTGAGACATTCAAATTTACATATCAGGGCCTGCACGGCTTCCCAGCCAGCCAATCATATCTGAGGTCTGCCGTTTCTTCTCTCGTCATATCTCAGCGACGGATGTACAAAGAGCAATGAAAATCGCAGTCAAAGTACACCAAAGTCCGCTGATTCACCCAGTACAAGAATTATGCTTCTAGTCCACCTAGTTTTTGAGTTACACGACGTTTTGTAACTCCAACTCTCACCGCGATCTAATTCTGACTGCTCATCACCCTGTTTCCCAAGAGCTCACTGTCTTTCCCAGTGGCGCAGCTGGTAAGGAAATTATAGCCATTTGTTTGAGAGGAGTCCTCACTATGAAAAATAGACTGCACAAATCCTGTCTCTGTGCTGCGTGTGTAAAAACAGGTGCACCTGTTTTGGCGGGAAAAAGTACATAGCCTTTCTGATTGGTGGATTCAAATTAAGCAGCTCCAGGCTTTTTGACCCACCTAGAAACATACAGGAAACACTGTATGTACAGCCCCTGTTTGTTCACTTGCTGCTGCGTGTGTGTGTGTGTGTGTGTGTGTGTGTGTGTCTGTGTGCGTGTGTGTGTGTGTATGACAGAGAGAGAGAGAGCCTTTTTATGGGTGTTTCTTATTGTGTGATTTAAAATCAATATATTTACACTGGTTGATTGAATTGGATCCTGTGTGTGTCTCTGTGCATGTGTGTTTCCATATATGGAGGCGATCGTGGCTCAAAAGTTGGGAGTTCGCCTTGTAATCGGAAGGTTACCGGTTCGAGGCCCGGCTCGGACAGTCTCGGTCGTTGTGTCCTTGGGCAAGACACTTCACTCGTTGCCTACTGGTGGTGGTCAGAGGGCCCGGTGGCGCCAGTGTCCAGCAGCCTCGCCTCTGTCAGTGCGCCCCAGGGTGGCTGTGGCTACAACGTAGCTTGCCATCACCAGTGTGTGAATGGGTGAATGACTGGATATGTAAAGAGCTTTGGGGTCCTTAGGGACCATAAAAGTGCTATATAAATACAGGCCATTTACCAGGTCCATATTTGTAATTGTGCAAGTTATTACTATTATGCTAAATTACAGTATTTCTGCTACTTTTCGGTATTTGTGCTAAATACAGTATTTCTGCTAAATCTTAGTATTATTGCTTAATCATATTATTTGAGCAAAATCATAGTATTTGAGCATATTCTTTCTATTTGTGCCATAGCATAGTATATTTGCTGAATTACAGCATTTCTGCTATGTTGTAGTATTTGTCCTAAATCACAGTATTTGTGCAATGTTTAGGTATTTTTGTTTAAATAAAGTATCTATGTAATCTTGTACCATGTTTGCTAAAATCCTGTATTTCTGAAAAGTTATCTTGTTTCTGCTAAGTTACAATATTTATTCTAATTTCTGCTGCTAAGTTCTGCTATGTTATTGTATTTCTGCCAAGTATTGTGTTTTCTTTACGTTATTGCAGTTCTGCTAAGTAATTACATATTTGCTAAGTTCTTATGCTTCTGCAAAGTTATTACAAGTTTTTGCAAAGGTTTTACAATTTCTGCAACTTTTCAGCTTTTTCAGCTAGTTTCAGCTGACAGCTTCAGCTTTACAGCATCCACACTGCATTTTCGCAGGAAATGCAAATTTTTCTAGTTATTATTGTGTGGATGCTTTAAGCATCCACACTATTGAGTTCCTGTTTCTCTTTATTCTTTATACTTTATTATTATTCTAGTTGCCACTTTTTCACTTTTTTTGGCACTTAACTACTTCCACAATTTTCAGCCGATTTTCACCGTTCAAATTTTAAACTATTCTGCTATTTCTGCTAATGATCGCTATATCTTTTGGTGTTTATTACTGTTATACTTTTTAAAATATTCCACTTTTTTCCTTTAATTTGTCCCATTGAAATGAATGGGAAACTTCTGCAATTCTGCTAAATTTTGCTTGTTTTTGAAACTTAACTACTTTTTCCTACTTTCACGTAGAACAACCATTCAAACTTTAAAATGTTCTCAAATTATTGGGCTATTCAGGAATAAATCAGATTTTTCAAATCTTTTACCGTTTTATTTTTATGCCTCTTAAAGTTTTGAGTTGGAAAATTGTGATTTTTCAGAAAATACATGCGTTGTTATGGTTGCTATGCACTTGGCTTCCAGTGTGCCACTGTAGGTTTCGCAGTCTTCTCTTCATGTCCGAACAACTTCTTGCTACTTGCTCAATTTTCACTCAACTTCCACACATTATACATCAAAACGTAGGTATTTTTGCTGGCTTTCCGAAAATGTCACCATCATTGTTGTGAGACTTATAGAATTTTGGCAAATCTCCTCAGAGCAACACAAAGTCTGAAAACTCTCCATAGAAAGTCAATGGAGAGTTTGTTCAAAATCACCGCTTGATTTCTGTAATGAGAGGCATATTCGAATCGTCATATCTCCTTAACGAAGCGAAGTTAAAACATGAGGCTTGTCCCAGTATATCTTCAGACACTCCTGACGCTCACAATTCAAGAATTTTTTTCTCACCTATTACCGTTCTGAGATGAGTTACACTTGTTTGAGCGTAGGAAATTCGTCCTTCGCTCAGATTTCTTCAGATTTCAAACTCTGGAAATGAACCACTTTTTTCTCTCGTCATAACTTTTTGTTGGATTTCCACAGAGACCTGAAAATTTCCATGATTGTTCACCAAAGCCTGCTGTCTCTTACGGTGAAAAAATGATATTGATACTCCAAATAGATTTAGAGTTAGAAAGCGTTGTTTGAGGGCAAGTCAAGGCAGTTTTTGCTTTGCTCTACTCAGTTATGGTGCATTAGAAGTCAAATATCTTTAATAATTCATATTTTAATGATACATTGTCAACACTTTAAGATTCCCCCATCTCTTCTGAACAAAACGGTGTAAGAATGACCGTTCTAGCCCCTATAGTTAGGAAATTATGGTCATTTGTTTGAGGGGAGTCGTCATTATGAGAAATAGACTGCAAAAATCCTGTGTCTCTCTGTGCTGCATGCACCTGTTTTGGCGGGAAAAAGTGCACAGCCTCTCTGATTGGTGGATTTAAATTCAGCAGCTCCCAGGCTGCTTGACTGAGCTAGAAACTTACTTCTCTCTCCCTGTGTGTGTGTGTGTGTGTGTGTGTGTGTGTGTGTGTGTGTGTGTGACAGAGAGAGAGAAAGAGAGGGCGAGACAGAGTTTTTATGGGAGCATCTTATTGTATGATTTAAATTCAATATATTTAGACTGGTTGACTGAATTTGATCCTGTGTGTGTCTCTCTGTGCATGCGTGTTTCCATATGTTCCATATTTCTGATTGTGTACTGTTACACTTTTTGCTCATTTTTTTCATTACAAGTACATTGAGGACCTTAGCATGTTCAGCATTTTTCAGCTGTCCATTTTGCTTTTCCAGTTTTCTGTTTAAGTTATTACTATTGTGCTGAATCATACTATTTCTGCTATTTTATAAGATTTGTGCTAAATATAGTATTTCTACCAGTATAGTATTTCTGATTAATTATAGTTTTTCTACCAAATCATATTACAGTATTTTTGCTTTTTATACCATTTTATAGGATTTTATATTGCTTAATATAGTATTTCTGCTTTTTATAGGATTTGTGCTTAATATAGTATTTCTGCTTTTATAGGATTTGTGCTTAATACAGTATTTCTGCTAAATGTAGTATTTATGCTTAATCACACTATTACTATATATTCTGCAGCTTCCCAGCCAGCCAATCATATCTGAGGTCTGCAGTTTCTTCTCTCGTCATATCTCAGCGACGGATGTACAAAGGGCAATGAAAATCACAGTCAAAGTACACCAAAGTACGCTGATTCACCCAGTACAAGAATTATGCTTCTAGTCCACCTAGTTTTGGAGTTACACGACGTTTTGTAACTCCAAAAAATGGCGCTCTTTGCCTCACACCGCGATCTAATTCTGACTGCTCATCATCCTGTTTCCCAAGTGCTCACTGTCTTTCCCAGTGGGCAGCTGGTAATGTCACAGGTCTGCAACCCAAAAGTCGTGGGTTCAACTCCACCTTGGACACATGTTTTTTGCCCTACAAATTAATACACTATCACAGACCACTAATTCATATCATCATTTATTACAATTCTCAAAACTTTTTACCAGCTTTTCTAATATGGACCTCACATTCTTCTTAACACTCCATGGCACAAATACTCTTCCCTTTAGGCTCTGTGAATGTGTGTGTGTATCAATATTTCTCCCATTTTAAAGTATTACTCCTCCATAATTGGATTTCTCTTAAATCAAGTACTTTTACTACATCTTAGTACTTCTGCTCAATCATAGTATTTCTGCTAAATCATGGTTTTTGTGCCAAGTCATCAGAATCGTGTTTATTGGCCAAGTATATGTGCATACAAATACAAGGAATTTGGTTCCGGTAGATGGTGGCTCTCGAGCACAGCAATGTAAATCTCACACACACACACACACACACACACACACACACACACGTATCTATATATACATTGCACATGCATACACATACATACACAAAGCTGTGTAAACCAACTATAAATAACTAATCTAAACGTATATACATAAAATACAGAAATGAAATGAGGTGGAATGAATACTACAGAATGTACATAAGGTGCAGTTGCAGTCTGGCAGTGGGAGCAGTGTGACAGTTCAACTGTTTAGAAGGGAGATGGCGAGGGGAAAGAAACTGTTCCTGTGTCGGGTGGTCCTGGTCTGCAGGCTTCTGTACCGTCTGCCAGAGGGCAGCAGATCAAAAAGTCTGTGTCCAGGGTGTGAGGGGTCTGTGATGATTTTCCCTGCCCGTTCCTGGTTCTTGAGAGGTACAGATCCTGGATGGAGGGCAGGGGGGCGCCGATGATCCTTTCTGCTGCCCGTACAGTCCGCTGCAGTCTGCACCTGTCCTGTTTAGTGGCTGCACCATACCAGACTGTGATGGAGGAGCACAGGACAGACTCAATGACTGCAGTGTAGAACTGGATCAGCAGCTCCTGTGGAAGACTGTACTTCCCAGTTGTCTCAGGAAGTACATCCTCTGCTGGGTCTTTTGAGGATGGAGTTGATGTTGGTCTCCCACTTCAGGTCCTGGGAGATGGTGGTACCCAGCAACTTGAAGATCTCCACAGTCGACACAGGGCTGTCTGATATGATGAGGGGGGGCAGAGTTGAGGGATGTCTCCTGAAGTCCACTGTCATCTCTACAGTTTTAAGAGTGTTCAGCTCCAGATTGTGCTGACTGCACCAGAGTACCAGCCGCTCAACTCATCATAACATTTGTGTTATGTTATAGTATTACTACTAAGTGGAGGAATTTCTAAAATGTTACAGTATATGTGCTGATTACAGTATTTCTGCCAAATATAGTATTTCTGATTAATTATAGTTTTTCTACCAAATCATATTACAGTATTTTGCTTTTTATAGGATTTTTATAGGATATTTATATTGCTTAATATAGTATTTTTGCTTTTTATACGATTGTGCTTAATACAGTATTTCTGCTAAATGTAGTATTTATGCTTAATCATACTATTTCTATATATTTTTGCCAGGTCCTCTGTGAGGACTGAGACATTCAAATGTACATATCAGGGCCTGCACGGCTTCCCAGCCAGCCAATCATATCTGAAGTCTGCCGTTTCTTCTCTCGTCATATCTCAGCGACGGATGTACAAAGGGCAATGAAATCGCAGTCAAAGTACACCAAAGTCCGCTGATTCACCCAGTACAAGAATTATGCTTCTAGTCCACCTAGTTTTGAGTTACATGACGTTTTATAACTCCAAAAAACGGCGCTCTTTGCCTCTCACCGCGATCTAATTCTGACTGCTCATCACCCTGTTTCCCAAGTACTCACTGTCTTTCCCAGTGGCGCAGCTGGTAATGACACAGCTCTACAACACAAAGTCGCAGGTTCAACTTCACCTCGGACAACATGTTTTTTGCCCTACAAATTAATACACTATCACAGACCACTAATTCATATTCATCATTTATTACAATTCTCAAACTTTTACCAGCTTTTCTAATATGGACCTCACATTCTTCTTAACACTCCATGGCACAAATACTCTTCCCTTTAGGCTCTGTGAATGTGTGTGTGTATCAATATTTCTCCCATTTTAAAGTATTACTCCTCCATAATTGGATTTCTCTTAAATCAAAGTACTTTTACTACATCTTAGTACTTCTGCTCAATCATAGTATTTCTGCTAAATCATAGTATTTTTGCCAATCATGGTTTTTGTGCCAAATCATCAGAATCGTGTTTATTGGCCAAGTATATGTGCATACAAATACAAGGAATTTGGTTCCCTGCCCGTTTCCTGAGAGGTACAGATCCTGGATGGAGGGCAGGGGGGCGCCGATGATCCTTTCTGCTGCCCGTACAGTCCGCTGCAGTCTGCACCTGTCCTGTTTAGTGGCTGCACCATACCAGACTGTGATGGAGGAGCACAGGACAGACTCAATGATTGCAGTGTAGAACTGGATCAGCAGCTCCTGTGGAAGACTGTACTTCCCCAGTTGTCTCAGGAAGTACATCCTCTGCTGGGTCTTTTGAGGATGGAGTTGATGTTGGTCTCCCACTTCAGGTCCTGGGAGATGGTGGTACCCAGCAACTTGAAGATCTCCACAGTCGACACAGGGCTGTCTGATATGATGAGGGGGGCAGAGTTGAGGGATGTCTCCTGAAGTCCACTGTCATCTCTACAGTTTTAAGAGTGTTCAGCTCCAGATTGTGCTGACTGCACCAGAGTACCAGCCGCTCAACTCATCATAACATTTGTGTTATGTTATAGTATTACTACTAAGTGGAGGAATTTCTAAAATGTTACAGTATATATGCTGATTACAGTATTTCTGTATGATAGAATTTTGGCAAATCTCCTCACACCAACACAAAGTCTGAAAACTGCATAGAAAGTCAATGGAGAGCTTGTTCAAAATCACCGCTGGATTTCTCTAATGAGAGGCATTTTCAAATCGTCATATCTCAACGCAGCAAATTTAAGACATGAGGCTTGTGCCAATATATCTTCAGACACTCCTGATGCTCACAATTCAAGAATTTCTTTCTCACCTATTACCATTTGGCCATGAATTGGGTTTGTTTGAGGGTAGGAAATTCATCTCTCGCTCAGATTTCTTCAGATTTCAAACTCTGGAAATGAACCACTTTTTCTCTCGTCATATCTTTTGATGGATTTCCACAGAGACCTGAAATTTCCATGACTGTTCACCAAATCCGGCTGTCTCTTACGGTGAAAGAATGATATCGATACTCCAAATAGATTTAGAGTTAGAAAGCATTGTTTGAGGGCAAGTCAAGGCAGTTTTTGCTTTGCCTCTACTCAGTTATGGTGCATTAGAAGTCAAATATCTTCAATAATTCAGATTTAATGATAAATTGTCAACACTTTAAGATCCCCCATCTCTTCTGAACAAAACGGTGTAAGAATGACTGTTCTAGCCCCTACGGTTAGGAAATTATAGCCATTTGTTTGAGGGAATCCTCACTATGAAAATAGACAGCACAAATCCTGTCTCTGTGCTGCGTGTGTGTAAAAACAGGTGCACCTGTTTTGGCGGGAAAAAGTATACAGCCTCTCTGATTGGTGGATTCAAATTCAGCAGCTCCCAGGCTATTTGGCTGCTGCTGCTGCTAGTGTGTGTGTTTGTGTGTGTGTGTGTGTGTGACAGAGAGAGAGAGAAAGAGAGGGCGAGAGAGCATTTTTATGGGAGCATCTTATTGTATGATTTAAATTCAATATATTTAGACTGGTTGACTGAATTTGATGCTGTGTCTCTCTGTGCTTGTGTGTTTCCATATGTGTCCATATTTTTGATTGTGTGACTGTTATACTTTTTTTTGCTGATTTTTTTTTCATTCAACAATTACATTTGAGGGAGCCTTAGCATGTTCAGCATTTTTTCAGCTGTCCATTTTGCTTTTCCAATTTTTCTATTTCAGTTATTACTATTGTGCTAAGTCATAGCATTTCTGCTGTGTGTGTGTGTGTGTATGACAGAGAGAGAGAGAGAGAGAGAGAGAGAGAGAGAGAGCCTTTTTATGGGTGTATCTTATTGTGTGCCTACTGGTGGTGGTCAGAGGGCCCGGTGGCGCCAGTGTCCAGCAGCCCGCCTCTGTCAGTGCGCCCAGGGTGGCTGTGGCTACAACGTAGCTTGCCATCACCAGTGTGTGAATGGGTGAATGACTGGATATGTAAAGCGCTTTGGGTCCTTAGGGACCATAAAAGCGCTATATAAATACAGGCCATTTACCATGTCCATATTTTTAATTGTGCAAGTTATTACTATTATGCTAAATTATAGTATTTCTGCTACTTTTTGGTATTTGTGCTAAATACAGTATTTCTGCTAAATCTTAGTATTATTGCTTAATCATATTATTTGAGCAAAATCATAGTATTGAGCATATTCTTTCTATTTGTGTCATAGCATAGTATATTTGCTGAATTACAGCATTTCTGCTATGTTGTAGTATTTGTCCTAAATCACAGTATTTGTGCAATGTTTAGGTATTTTTGTTTAAATAAAGCATCTATGTAATCTTGTACCATGGTTGCTAAAATCCTGTATTTCTGAAAGTTATCTTGTTTCTGCTAAGTTACAATATTTATTCTAATTTCTGCTGCTAAGTTCTGCTATGTTATTGTATTTCTGCCAAGTATTATGTTTTCTTTACGTTATTGCAGTTCTGCTAAGTAATTACATTTTGCTAAGTTCTTATGCTTCTGCAAAGTTATTACAATTTTTTGCAAAGGTTTTACAACTTCTGCAACTTTTCATCTTTTCAGCTAGTTTCAGCTGACAGCTTCAGCTTTACAGCATCCACACTGCATTTTCGCAGGAAATGCAAATTTTTCTAGTTTTATTGTGTGGATGCTGGAGGCATCCACACTATTGAGTTCCTGTTTCTCTTTATTCTTTATACTTTATTATTATTATTCTAGTTGCCACTTTTTCACTTTTTTTGGCACTTAACTACTTCCACAATTTTCAGCCGATTTTCACCGTTCAAATTTTAAACTATTCTGCTATTTCTGCTAATGATCGCTATATCTTTTGGTGTTTATCACTGTTATACTTTTTAAAATATTCCACTTTTTTCCTTTAATTTGTCCCATTGAAATGAATGGGAAACTTCTGCAATTCTGCTAAATTTTGCTTGTTTTTGAAACTTAACTACTTTTCCTACTTTCACGTAGAACAACCATTCAAACTTTAAAATGTTCTCAAATTATTGGGCTATTCAGGAATAAATCAGATTTTTCAAATCTTTTACCGTTTTATTTTTATGCCTCTTAAAGTTTTGAGTTGGAAAATTGTGATTTTTCAGAAAATACATGCGTTGTTATGGTTGCTATGCACTTGGCTTCCAGTGTGCCACTGTAGGTTTCGCAGTCTTCTCTTCATGTCCGAACAACTTCTTGCTACTTGCTCAATTTTCACTCAACTTCCACAAATTATACATCAAAACGTAGGTATTTTTGCTGGCTTTCCGAAAATGTCACCATCATTGTTGTGAGACTTATAGAATTTTGGCAAATCTCCTCAGAGCAACACAAAGTCTGAAAACTCTCCATAGAAAGTCAATGGAGAGTTTGTTCAAAATCACCGCTTGATTTCTGTAATGAGAGGCATATTCGAATCGTCATATCTCCTTAACGAAGCGAAGTTAAAACATGAGGCTTGTCCCAGTATATCTTCAGACACTCCTGACGCTCACAATTCAAGAATTTATTTCTCACCTATTACCGTTCTGAGATGAGTTACACTTGTTTGAGCGTAGGAAATTCGTCCTTCGCTCAGATTTCAAACTCTGGAAATGAACCACTTTTTTCTCTCGTCATAACTTTTTGTTGGATTTCCACAGAGACCTGAAAATTTCCATGATTGTTCACCAAAGCCTGCTGTCTCTTACGGTGAAAAAATGATATTGATACTCCAAATAGATTTAGAGTTAGAAAGCGTTGTTTGAGGGCAAGTCAAGGCAGTTTTTGCTTTGCTCTACTCAGTTATGGTGCATTAGAAGTCAAATATCTTTAATAATTCATATTTTAATGATACATTGTCAACACTTTAAGATTCCCCCATCTCTTCTGAACAAAACGGTGTAAGAATGACCGTTCTAGCCCTATAGTTAGGAAATTATGGTCATTTGTTTGAGGGGAGTCGTCATTATGAGAAATAGACTGCAAAAATCCTGTGTCTCTCTGTGCTGCATGCACCTGTTTTGGCGGGAAAAAGTGCACAGCCTCTCTGATTGGTGGATTTAAATTCAGCAGCTCCCAGGCTGCTTGACTGAGCTAGAAACTTACTTCTCTCTCCCTGTGTGTGTGTGTGTGTGTGTGTGTGTGTGTGTGTGTGTGTGTGTGACAGAGAGAGAGAAAGAGAGGGCGAGACAGAGTTTTTATGGGAGCATCTTATTGTATGATTTAAATTCAATATATTTAGACTGGTTGACTGAATTTGATCCTGTGTGTGTCTCTCTGTGCATGTGTGTTTCCATATGTTTCCATATTTCTGATTGTGTGACTGTTACACTTTTTTTGCTCAGTTTTTTTTTCATTTAGCAAGTACATTTGAAGGACCCTTAGCATGTTCAGCATTTTTTCAGCTGTCCATTTTGCTTTTCCAGTTTTTCTGTTTAAGTTATTACTATTGTGCTGAATCATACTATTTCTGCTATTTTATAAGATTTGTGCTAAATATAGTATTTCTACCCAGTATAGTATTTCTGATTAATTATAGTTTTCTACCAAATCATATTACAGTATTTTTGCTTTTATACCATTTTTATAGGATTTTTATATTGCTTAATATAGTATTTCTGCTTTTATAGGATTTGTGCTTAATATAGTATTTCTGCTTTTTATAGGATTTGTGCTTAATACAGTATTTCTGCTAAATGTAGTATTTATGCTTAATCACACTATTACTATATATTTCTGCCAGCTTCCCAGCCAGCCAATCATATCTGAGGTCTGCAGTTTCTTCTCTCGTCATATCTCAGCGACGGATGTACAAAGGGCAATGAAAATCACAGTCAAAGTACACCAAAGTACGCTGATTCACCCAGTACAAGAATTATGCTTCTAGTCCACCTAGTTTTGGAGTTACACGACGTTTTGTAACTCCAAAAAATGGCGCTCTTTGCCTCACACCGCGATCTAATTCTGACTGCTCATCACCCTGTTTCCCAAGTGCTCACTGTCTTTCCCAGTGGGGCAGCTGGTAATGTCACAGGTCTGCAACCCAAAAGTCGTGGGTTCAACTCCACCTTGGACAACATGTTTTTTGCCCTACAAATTAATACACTATCACAGACCACTAATTCATATTCATCATTTATTACAATTCTCAAAACTTTTTACCAGCTTTTCTAATATGGACCTCACATTCTTCTTAACACTCCATGGCACAAATACTCTTCCCTTTAGGCTCTGTGAATGTGTGTGTGTATCAATATTTCTCCCATTTTAAAGTATTACTCCTCCATAATTGGATTTCTCTTAAATCAAAGTACTTTTACTACATCTTAGTACTCTGCTCAATCATAGTATTTCTGCTAAATCATGGTTTTTGTGCCAAGTCATCAGAATCGTGTTTATTGGCCAAGTATATGTGCATACAAATACAAGGAATTTGGTTCCGGTAGATGGTGGCTCTCGAGCACAGCAATGTAAATCTCACACACACACACACACACACACACACACACACACACACACACACACACGTATCTATATATACATTGCACATGCATACACATACATACACAAAGCTGTGTAAACCAACTATAAATAACTAATCTAAACGTATATACATAAAATACAGAAATGAAATGAGGTGGAATGAATACTACAGAATGTACATAAGGTGCAGTTGCAGTCTGGCAGTGGGAGCAGTGTGACAGTTCAACTGTTTAGAAGGGAGATGGCGAGGGGAAAGAAACTGTTCCTGTGTCGGGTGGTCCTGGTCTGCAGGCTTCTGTACCGTCTGCCAGAGGGCAGCAGATCAAAAAGTCTGTGTCCAGGGTGTGAGGGGTCTGTGATGATTTTCCCTGCCCGTTTCCTGGTTCTTGAGAGGTACAGATCCTGGATGGAGGGCAGGGGGGCGCCGATGATCCTTTCTGCTGCCCGTACAGTCCGCTGCAGTCTGCACCTGTCCTGTTTAGTGGCTGCACCATACCAGACTGTGATGGAGGAGCACAGGACAGACTCAATGACTGCAGTGTAGAACTGGATCAGCAGCTCCTGTGGAAGACTGTACTTCCCCAGTTGTCTCAGGAAGTACATCCTCTGCTGGGTCTTTTTGAGGATGGAGTTGATGTTGGTCTCCCACTTCAGGTCCTGGGAGATGGTGGTACCCAGCAACTTGAAGATCTCCACAGTCGACACAGGGCTGTCTGATATGATGAGGGGGGGCAGAGTTGAGGATGTCTCCTGAAGTCCACTGTCATCTCTACAGTTTTAAGAGTGTTCAGCTCCAGATTGTGCTGACTGCACCAGAGTACCAGCCGCTCAACTCATCATAACATTTGTGTTATGTTATAGTATTACTACTAAGTGGAGGAATTTCTAAAATGTTACAGTATATGTGCTGATTACAGTATTTCTGCCAAATATAGTATTTCTGATTAATTATAGTTTTTCTACCAAATCATATTACAGTATTTTTGCTTTTATAGGATTTTTATAGGATATTTATATTGCTTAATATAGTATTTTTGCTTTTTATACGATTTGTGCTTAATACAGTATTTCTGCTAAATGTAGTATTTATGCTTAATCATACTATTTCTATATATTTTTGCCAGGTCCTCTGTGAGGACTGAGACATTCAAATGTACATATCAGGGCCTGCACGGCTTCCCAGCCAGCCAATCATATCTGAAGTCTGCCGTTTCTTCTCTCGTCATATCTCAGCGACGGATGTACAAAGGGCAATGAAAATCGCAGTCAAAGTACACCAAAGTCCGCTGATTCACCCAGTACAAGAATTATGCTTCTAGTCCACCTAGTTTTTGAGTTACATGACGTTTTATAACTCCAAAAAACGGCGCTCTTTGCCTCTCACCGCGATCTAATTCTGACTGCTCATCACCCTGTTTCCCAAGTACTCACTGTCTTTCCCAGTGGCGCAGCTGGTAATGACACAGCTCTACAACACAAAGTCGCAGGTTCAACTTCACCTCGGACAACATGTTTTTGCCCTACAAATTAATACACTATCACAGACCACTAATTCATATTCATCATTTATTACAATTCTCAAAACTTTTTACCAGCTTTTCTAATATGGACCTCACATTCTTCTTAACACTCCATGGCACAAATACTCTTCCCTTTAGGCTCTGTGAATGTGTGTGTGTATCAATATTTCTCCCATTTTAAAGTATTACTCCTCCATAATTGGATTTCTCTTAAATCAAAGTACTTTTACTACATCTTAGTACTTCTGCTCAATCATAGTATTTCTGCTAAATCATAGTATTTTTGCCAAATCATGGTTTTTGTGCCAAATCATCAGAATCGTGTTTATTGGCCAAGTATATGTGCATACAAATACAAGGAATTTGGTTCCCTGCCCGTTTCCTGAGAGGTACAGATCCTGGATGGAGGGCAGGGGGGCGCCGATGATCCTTTCTGCTGCCTGTACAGTCCGCTGCAGTCTGCACCTGTCCTGTTTAGTGGCTGCACCATACCGGACTGTGATGGAGGAGCACAGGACAGACTCAATGATTGCAGTGTAGAACTGGATCAGCAGCTCCTGTGGAAGACTGTACTTCCCCAGTTGTCTCAGGAAGTACATCCTCTGCTGGGTCTTTTTGAGGATGGAGTTGATGTTGGTCTCCCACTTCAGGTCCTGGGAGATGGTGGTACCCAGCAACTTGAAGATCTCCACAGTCGACACAGGGCTGTCTGATATGATGAGGGGGGCAGAGTTGAGGGATGTCTCCTGAAGTCCACTGTCATCTCTACAGTTTTAAGAGTGTTCAGCTCCAGATTGTGCTGACTGCACCAGAGTACCAGCCGCTCAACTCATCATAACATTTGTGTTATGTTATAGTATTACTACTAAGTGGAGGAATTTCTAAAATGTTACAGTATATATGCTGATTACAGTATTTCTGTATGATAGAATTTTGGCAAATCTCCTCACACCAACACAAAGTCTGAAAACTGCATAGAAAGTCAATGGAGAGCTTGTTCAAAATCACCGCTGGATTTCTCTAATGAGAGGCATTTTCAAATCGTCATATCTCAACGCAGCAAATTTAAGACATGAGGCTTGTGCCAATATATCTTCAGACACTCCTGATGCTCACAATTCAAGAATTTCTTTCTCACCTATTACCATTTGGCCATGAATTGGGTTTGTTTGAGGGTAGGAAATTCATCTCTCGCTCAGATTTCTTCAGATTTCAAACTCTGGAAATGAACCACTTTTCTCTCGTCATATCTTTTTGATGGATTTCCACAGAGACCTGAAAATTTCCATGACTGTTCACCAAATCCGGCTGTCTCTTACGGTGAAAGAATGATATCGATACTCCAAATAGATTTAGAGTTAGAAAGCATTGTTTGAGGGCAAGTCAAGGCAGTTTTTGCTTTGCCTCTACTCAGTTATGGTGCATTAGAAGTCAAATATCTTCAATAATTCAGATTTTAATGATAAATTGTCAACACTTTAAGATCCCCCCATCTCTTCTGAACAAAACGGTGTAAGAATGACTGTTCTAGCCCCTACGGTTAGGAAATTATAGCCATTTGTTTGAGGGAATCCTCACTATGAAAAATAGACAGCACAAATCCTGTCTCTGTGCTGCGTGTGTGTAAAAACAGGTGCACCTGTTTGGCGGGAAAAAGTATACAGCCTCTCTGATTGGTGGATTCAAATTCAGCAGCTCCCAGGCTATTTGGCTGCTGCTGCTGCTAGTGTGTGTGTTTGTGTGTGTGTGTGTGTGTGACAGAGAGAGAGAGAAAGAGAGGGCGAGAGAGCATTTTTATGGGAGCATCTTATTGTATGATTTAAATTCAATATATTTAGACTGGTTGACTGAATTTGATGCTGTGTCTCTCTGTGCTTGTGTGTTTCCATATGTGTCCATATTTTGATTGTGTGACTGTTATACTTTTTTTGCTGATTTTTTTTTCATTCAACAATTACATTTGAGGGAGCCTTAGCATGTTCAGCATTTTTTCAGCTGTCCATTTTGCTTTTCCAATTTTTCTATTCAGTTATTACTATTGTGCTAAGTCATAGCATTTCTGCTGTGTGTGTGTGTGTGTATGACAGAGAGAGAGAGAGAGAGAGAGAGAGAGAGAGAGAGCCTTTTTATGGGTGTATCTTATTGTGTGCCTACTGGTGGTGGTCAGAGGGCCCGGTGGCGCCAGTGTCCAGCAGCCCCGCCTCTGTCAGTGCGCCCAGGGTGGCTGTGGCTACAACGTAGCTTGCCATCACCAGTGTGTGAATGGGTGAATGACTGGATATGTAAAGCGCTTTGGGGTCCTTAGGGACCATAAAAGCGCTATATAAATACAGGCCATTTACCATGTCCATATTTTTAATTGTGCAAGTTATTACTATTATGCTAAATTATAGTATTTCTGCTACTTTTTGGTATTTGTGCTAAATACAGTATTTCTGCTAAATCTTAGTATTATTGCTTAATCATATTATTTGAGCAAAATCATAGTATTTGAGCATATTCTTTCTATTTGTGTCATAGCATAGTATATTTGCTGAATTACAGCATTTCTGCTATGTTGTAGTATTTGTCCTAAATCACAGTATTTGTGCAATGTTTAGGTATTTTTGTTTAAATAAGCATCTATGTAATCTTGTACCATGGTTGCTAAAATCCTGTATTTCTGAAAAGTTATCTTGTTTCTGCTAAGTTACAATATTTATTCTAATTTCTGCTGCTAAGTTCTGCTATGTTATTGTATTTCTGCCAAGTATTATGTTTTCTTTACGTTATTGCAGTTCTGCTATGTAATTACATTTTGCTAAGTTCTTATGCTTCTGCAAAGTTATTACAATTTTTTGCAAAGGTTTACAACTTCTGCAACTTTTCAGCTTTTTCAGCTAGTTTCAGCTGACAGCTTCAGCTTTACAGCATCCACACTGCATTTTCGCAGGAAATGCAAATTTTTCTAGTTGTGTGGATGCTGGAGGCATCCACACTATTGAGTTCCTGTTTCTTTATTCTTTATATTTATTATTTATTCTAGTTGCCACTTTTTCACTTTTTTTGGCACTTAACTACTTCCACAATTTTCAGCCGATTTTCACCGTTCAAATTTTAAACTATTCTGCTATTCTGCTAATGATCGCTATATCTTTTGGTGTTTATTACTGTTATACTTTTTAAAATATTCCACTTTTTCCTTTAATTTGTCCCATTGAAATGAATGGGAAACTTCTGCAATTCTGCTAAATTTGCTTGTTTTTGAAACTTAACTACTTTTTCCTACTTTCACGTAGAACAACCATTCAACTTTAAAATGTTCTCAAATTATTGGGCTATCAGGAATAAATCAGATTTTTCAAATCTTTTACCGTTTTATTTTTATGCCTCTTAAAGTTTTGAGTTGCAAATTGTGATTTTCAGAAAATACATGCGTTGTTATGGTTGCTATGCACTTGCTTCCAGTGTGCCACTGTAGTTTCGCAGTCTTCTCTTCATGTCCGAACAACTTCTTGCTACTTGCTCAATTTTCACTCAACTTCCACAAATTATACATCAAAACGTAGGTATTTTTGCTGGCTTTCCGAAAATGTCACATCATTGTTGTGAGACTTATAGAATTTTGCAAATCTCCTCAGACAACACAAAGTCTGAAAACTCTCCATAGAAAGTCAATGGAGAGTTTGTTCAAAATCACCGCTGATTTCGTAATGAGAGGCATATTCGAATCGTCATATCTCCTTAACGAAGCGAAGTTAAAACATGAGGCTTGTCCCAGTATATTTCAGACACTCCTGACGCTCACAATTCAAGAATTTTTTTCTCACCTATTACCGTTCTGAGATGAGTTACACTTGTTTGAGCGTAGGAAATTCGTCCTTCGCTCAGATTTCTTCAGATTTCAAACTCTGGAAATGAACCACTTTTTCTCTCGTCATAACTTTTTGTTGGATTTCCACAAAGACCTGAAAATTTCCATGATTGTTCACCAAAGCCTGCTGTCTCTTACGGTGAAAAATGATATTGATACTCCAAATAGATTTAGAGTTAGAAAGCGTTGTTTGAGGGCAAGTCAAGGCAGTTTTGTTTGCTCTACTCAGTTATGGTGCATTAGAAGTCAAATATCTTAATAATTCATATTTTAATGATACATTGTCAACACTTTAAGATTCCCCATCTCTTCTGAACAAAACGGTGTAAGAATGACCGTTCTAGCCCCTATAGTTAGGAAATTATGGTCATTTGTTTGAGGGGAGTCGTCATTATGAGAAATAGACTGCAAAAATCCTGTGTCTCTCTGTGCTGCATGCACCTGTTTTGGCGGGAAAAATGCACAGGCTCTCTGATTGGTGGATTCAAATTCAGCAGCTCCCAGCTGCTTGACTGAGCTAGAAACTTACTTCTCTCTCCTGTGGTGTGTGTGTGTGTGTGTTGTGTGTGTGTGTGTGTGTGTGTGTGAGAGAGAGAGAGAGAGAGAGAGAGGGCGAGACAGAGTTTTTATGGAGCATCTTATTGTATGATTTAAATTCAATATATTTAGACTGGTTGACTGAATTTGATCCTGTGTGTGTCTCTCTGTGCATTGTGGAATTTTTGCAGCTGTCCATTTT
>NW_020327120.1:0-80546 GCF_001858045.2 Oreochromis niloticus
GCAGCGATATGAGGGCCCTCGCACCCCGGCGCGTCGAGCCAAGCCCAACACCTAAAACCAGCGCTTCCGATCTGATGTCACATTGATGGAATTCATGCATTTAACCACCAGCTAAAATTTCATCTCATTCAACCATTATTATAGTCGTCCCACTAGGTGGCGCTCTAACCATTACTGACAAATGGCATAACAAACATTTCCGAGCTCGAGTCTCATCACGCCTGCGACCTTTGGGAGAGATTGGACATTGTGTTTTGAGCGACAGCAGGTTACTGCTTTTTGGCGAGTGATTGAAACTCCACGTGCCGCCATGACCACCCCGTTTCCCAGAACGTAAAAGCTTCGCAATTTAACATCACAAAGGTCTTTAGATTCCACACACAGGAGATCGCGTAAATCTAATGAAATCCCTTGGAGGAGTTCGTCAAGTATGAGGCCTGAAAAGAGGGGAAAATGTCGCCAAATTTACACATTAATTTTAAAATGGCTGACTTCCTGTTGGATTTGGGATATTGCTCCAAGAGACTTTTTTGTACATCTTGATATCTCAATAAGCTTGCAGGTTTCAAACTCATACATAAAACAGAGGCAGGGGCTGTTGTTTTGAAATTTTGTAGGGGGCGCTGTGGAGCCATTTTGCGCTCTTCAAGGAAAATGAACATATAAAAAGAAATCCCTCATCACATTAGAGGTGTGCGCCCAAATTTCAAGACTTTTTAAACTTTTCAAGCCCTCAAAAGCCACTTCATCTTTCATGGTGAACTGCGCTGCCACCAGGGTGCGCCGTTCAGTTTATAGTCACAATTTCTCACTGAAGCATCAAGAGGACTGATGGTGATATTCACCGCTTTTGAGGTGGCCATGATGAACCTGTGAAAATCAGTACAACAAAATGAAAGACATGACATTTCCTGGTGCCACTAGGTGGCGCTCTACGTATTCCTGACAATGGGCATATCAATCTGTTCAGGGCGGGTCTGACATCATCCCTGTAAAATCTGGTACTGATCAGATTGGATTTCATTGAGTTACACTAATTTGTTTCTTCATGGCGAGACCTCAATGTTCGCCATGCTGCTGGGGTCACACCTTCAGCGAAACTCACAGTTTTCTCTGTAACCCAAGACCAACTCCTTAAGGCTTTCCTGGAGAAATTTGAGGCTGCAGATGTCACCCATTACAATACTGTACCCCAAAGTGTTTAGAAAACATGACATTTCCTGTTCCCACTAGGTGGCGCTGTCCCTGGTGTCAAATATGGCAGTTGAAATATGTTCAGGGGTGGAGCCTTATCATATGTGTCCACTTTGGTCAAGGTCGGACAATGTATGACAGAACGAGAGGCAATAAGATTTTCATGGCGAGTCATCGAAATTCGCCGTGGCGCCACGGCCTCACAGTAACCCGAAAACTCAAAAGCTCCGCAATTTAACATGGCCCAGGTGTGTAGTTGACACTGACCAAATATGAAGCTTGTACGATGAAATTCCAATGAGGAGTTCGCAAAAGTTCGAGGCATGGAAATGGCAAAATTAGAGCCAAAATGTCACCTTCACTTCCAAATGGCGGACTTCCTGTTGGGTTTAGGACATGGCCATAATAGACTTTTATGTGCGTCTCCGAACGTTAGATAAGTGTTCCGAGTTTTATACATGTAGGTCATACCCATCTCGGGGGCTCGCGTTTCTCATTTTTCTAGGTGGCGCTACTGAGCCAATTTTCCCTGGACATGTCTAGGGACATTAAAATACGTAAATTTTCACCAGACCTGACGCGTCTGCAAAATTTCATGAGTTTTCGAGCATGTTTAGGCCCTCAAAAGGCCGATTCATTTGCCGAATAATAATAATAATAATAATAATTAAAGCTGCAAGCAGCGTTATGAGGGCCCTCGCACCCCATCGCATCGAGCCACGCCCAACACCTAAAACCAGCGCTTCCGATCTGATGTCACATTGATGGAATTCATGCATTTAACCACCAGCTAAAATTTCATCTCATTCAACCATTATTATAGTCGTCCCACTAGGTGGCGCTCTAACCATTACTGACAAATGGCATAACAAACATTTCCGAGCTCGAGTCTCATCACGCCTGCGACCTTTGGGAGAGACTGGACATTGTGTTTTTGAGCGACAGCAGATTACTGCTTTTTGGCGAGTGATTGAAACTCCACGTGCCGCCATGACCACCCCGTTTCCCTGAACGTAAAAAGCTTCGCAATTTAACATCACAAAGGTCTTTAGATTCCACACACAGGAGATCGCGTAAATCTAATGAAATCCCTTGGAGGAGTTCGTCAAAGTATGAGGCCTGAAAAGAGGGGAAAATGTCGCCAAATTTACACATTAATTTTAAAATGGCTGACTTCCTGTTGGATTTGGGATATTGCTCCAAGAGACTTTTTTGTACATCTTGATATCTCCAATAAGCTTGCCAAGTTCCAAACTCATACATAAAACACAGAGCAGGGGCTGTTGTTTTGAAATTTTGTAGGGGGCGCTGTGGAGCCATTTTGCGCTGTTCAAGGAAAATGATCACATAACAACAAAGCCTTCATGACATTGGAGTGGTGCGCCAAATTTCAACACTTTTTAAACTTTCCAAGCCCCTTAAAAGCCACTTCATTGTTCATTGTGAACTGCGTTGCCACCAGGGTGCGCCGTTCAGTTTAAACTCACAATTTTCTCACTGAAGCATCATGAAGGACTGATGGTGATACTCACCGCTTTTGAGGTGGCCACGATGAACCTGTGAAAATCAGTACAACAAAATGAAAGACATGACATTTCCTGGTGCCACTAGGTGGCGCTCTACGTATTCCTGACAATGGGCATATCAATCTGTTCAGGGCGGGTCTGACATCATCCCTGTAAAATCTGGTACTGATCAGATTGGATTTCATTGAGTTACACTAATTTGTTTCTTCATGGCGAGACCTCAATGTTCGCCATGCTGCTGGGGTCACACCCTTCAGCGAAAACTCACAGTTTTCTCTGTAACCCAAGACCAACTCCTTAAGGCTTTCCTGGAGAAATTTGAGGCTGCAGATGTCACCCATTACAATACTGTACCCCAAAGTGTAAAACATGACATTTCCTGTTCCCACTAGGTGGCGCTGTCCCTGATGTCAAATATGGCAGTTGAAATATGTTCAGGGTGGAGCCTTATCATATGTGTCCACTTTGGTCAAGGTCGGACAATGTATGACAGAACGAGAGGCAATAAGATTTTCATGGCAAGTCATCGAAATTCGCCGTGGCGCCACGGCCTCACCGTATCCCGAAAACTCAAAAGCTCCGCAATTTAACATGGCCCAGGTGTGTAGTTGACACTGACCAAATATGAAGCTTGTACGATGAAATTCCAATGAGGAGTTTGCTAAAGTTCGAGGCATGGAAATGGCAAAATTAGAGCCAAAATGTCACCTTCACTTCCAAATGGCGGACTTCCTGTTGGGTTTGCGTCAATGGTCCCACTGACTTTTTTGTTCGTCTTGGCATGATACACATGTGTGCCAAATTTCATACATGTAGCTAAAACGATGTGTTCGTAGGGCTGCATTTAACGAGGCATAGGTGGCGCTACTGAGCCATTTCCCAGTGCTCATATGTAAAACCATTAAAATACAAAATTTTTCACCAGACCTGACGCGTGTGCAAAATTTCATGAGTTTTCGAGCATGTTAAAGCCCTCAAAAAGGCCTTCTTTTGCCTGAATAATAATAATAATAATAATAATAATAATAATAATAATAATAATAATTAAAGCTGCAAGCAGCGATATGAGGGCCCTCGCACCCCCGGCGCGTCGAGCCAAGCCCAACACCTAAAACCAGTGCTTCCGATCTGATGTCACATTGATGGAATTCATGTATTTAACCACCAGCTAAAATTTCATCTCATTCAACCGTTATTATAGTCGTCCCACTAGGTGGCGCTCTAACCATTACTGACAAATGGGATAACAAACATTTCCGACCTTCAGTCTCATCACGCCTGCGAACTTTGGGAGAGATTGGACATTGTATTTTTGAGTGACAGCAGATTACTCCTTTTTGGCGAGGGATTGAAACTCCACGTGCTGCCATGGCCACCCTGTTTCCCTGAACGTAAAAAGCTTCGCAATTTAACATCACAAAGGTCTTTAGATTCCACACACAGGAGATCGGGTTAATCTGATGAAATCCCTTGGAGGAGTTTGTCAAAGTATGAGGCCTGAAAAGAGGCGAAAAAGTGGCTAAAATTACACCTTAATTTTAAAATGGCTGACTTCCTGTTGGATTTGGGATATTGCTCCAAGAGACTTTTTTGTACATCTTGATATCCTCCATAAGCTTACCAGGTTTCAGACTTATAAATAAAACACAGAGCAGGGGCTGATGTTTTGAAATTTTGTAGGGGGCGCTGTGGAGCCATTTTGCACTATTCAAGGAAAATGATCACATAACAACAAAGCCCTCATCACATTGGAGGTGTGCGCCAAATTCCAAGACTTTTTAAAATTTCCAAGCCCCTCAAAAGCCACTTCGTCTTTCATGGTGAACCGCCTTGCGACCAGGGTGCGCCGTTCAGTTTAAAGTCACAATTTTCGCACAGAAGCATCATGAAGGACTGATGGTGATACTCACGGCTTTTGAGGTGGCCACGATGAACCTGTGAAAATCAGTACAACAAAGTGAAAGACATGACATTTCCTGGTGCCACTAGGTGGCGCTCTACGTATTCCTGACAATGGGCATATCAATCTGTTCAGGGCGGGTCTGACATCATCCCTGTAAAATCTGGTACTGATCAGATTGGATTTCATTGAGTTACACTAATTTGTTTCTTCATGGCGAGACATCAATGTTCGCCATGCTGCTGGGGTCACACCCTTCAGCGAAAACTCACAGTTTTCACTGTAACCCAAGACCAACTCCTTAAGGCTTTCCTGGAGAAATTTGAGGCTGCAGATGTCACCCATTACAATACTGTGCCCCAAAGTGTAAAACATGACATTTCCTGTTCCCACTAGGTGGCGCTGTACCTGATGTCAAATATGGCAGTTGAAATATGTTCAGGGGTGGAGCCTTATCATATGTGTTCACTTTGGTCAAGGTCGGACAATGTATGACAGAACGAGAGGCAATAAGATTTTCATGGCGAGTCATCGAAATTCGCCGTGGCACCACGGCCTCACCGTATCCCGAAAACTCAAAAGCTCCGCAATTTAACATGGCCCAGGTGTGTAGTTGACACTGACCAAATATGAAGCTTGTACGATGAAATTCCAATGAGGAGTTCGCAAAAGTTCGAGGCATGGAAATGGCAAAATTAGAGCCAAAATGTCACCTTCACTTGCAAATGGCGGACTTCCTGTTGGGTTTGCGTCAATGGTCCCACTGACTTTTTTGTTCGTCTTGGCATGATACACATGTGTGCCAAATTTCCTACATGTAGCTAAAACGATGTGTTCGTAGGGCTGCATTTAACAACGCATAGGTGGCGCTACAGAGCCATTTCCCAGTGCTCATATGTAAAACCATTAAAATACAAAATTTTTCACCAGACCTGGCATGTGTGCAAAATTCCAAGAGTTTTCGAGCATGTTAAAGCCCTCAAAAAGGCCCTTCTTTTGCCTGAATAATAATAATAATAATTAAAGCTGCAAGCAGCGTTATGAGGGCCCTCGCACCCCGGCACGTCGAGCCACGCCCAACACCTACAACCAGCACGTCCGATCTGATGTCACATTGATGGAATTCATGCCTAGAACCACCAGCTAACGATTCATCTCATTCAATCATTATTATAGTCGTCCCACTAGGTGGCGCTCTAACCATTACTGACAAATGGGATAACAAACATTTCCGACCTTGAGTCTCATCACGCCTGCGAACTTTGGGAGAGATTGGACATTGTGTTTTTGAGTGACAGCAGATTACTGCTTTTTGGCGAGGGATTGAAACTCCACGTGCCGCCATGGCCACCCCGTTTCCCTGAACGTAAAAAGCTTCGCAATTTAACATCACAAAGGTCTTTAGATTCCACACACAGGAGATCGGGTTAATCTGATGAAATCCCTTGGAGGAGTTCGTCAAAGTATGAGGCCTGAAAAGAGGCGAAAAAGTGGCTAACATTACACATTAATTTTAAAATGGCTGACTTCCTGTTGGATTTGGGATATTGCTCCAAGAGACTTTTTTGTACATCTTGATATCCTCCATAAGCTTACCAGGTTTCAGACTTATAAATAAAACACAGAGCAGGGGCTGATGTTTTGAATATTTGTAGGGGGCGCTGTGGAGCCATTTTGCACTATTCAAGGAAAATGATCACATAACAACAAAGCCCTCATCACATTGGAGGTTTGGGCCAAATTCCAAGACTTTTTAAAATTTCCAAGCCCCTCAAAAGCCACTTCGTCTTTCATGGTGAACCGCGTTGCCACCAGGGTGCGCCGTTCAGTTTAAAGTCACAATTTTCGCACAGAAGCATCATGAAGGACTGATGGTGATACTCACCGCTTTTGAGGTGGCCACGATGAACCTGTGAAAATCAGTACAACAAAATGAAAGACATGACATTTCCTGGTGCCACTAGGTGGCGCTCTACGTATTCCTGACAATGGGCACATCAATCTGTTCAGGGCGGGTCTGACATCATCCCTGTAAAATCTGGTACTGATCAGATTGGATTTCATTGAGTTACACTAATTTGTTTCTTCATGGCGAGACCTCAATGTTCGCCATGCTGCTGGGGTCACACCCTTCAGCGAAAACTCACAGTTTTCTCTGTAACCCAAGACCAACTCCTTAAGGCTTTCCTGGAGAAATTTGAGGCTGCAGATGTCACCCATTACAATACTGTACCCCAAAGTGTAAAACATGACATTTCCTGTTCCCACTAGGTGGCGCTGTACCTGATGTCAAATATGGCAGTTGAAATATGTTCAGGGCTGGAGCCTTATCATATGTGTCCACTTTGGTCAAGGTCGGACAATGTATGACAGAACGAGAGGCAATAAGATTTTCATGGCGAGTCATCGAAATTCGCCGTGGCGCCACGGCCTCACCGTATCCCGAAAACTCAAAAGCTCCGCAATTTAACATGGCCCAGGTGTGTAGTTGACACTGACCAAATATGAAGCTTGTACAATGAAATTCCAATGAGGAGTTCGCAAAAGTTCGAGGCATGGAAATGGCAAAATTAGAGCCAAAATGTCACCTTCACTTCCAAATGGCGGACTTCCTGTTGGGTTTGCGTCAATGGTCCCACTGACTTTTTTGTTCGTCTTGGCATGATACACATGTGTGCCAAATTTCATACATGTAGCTAAAACGATGTGTTCGTAGGGCTGCATTTAACAAGGCATAGGTGGCGCTACAGAGCCATTTCCCAATGCTCATATGTAAAACCATTAAAATACAAAATTTTTCACCAGACCTGGCATGTGTGCAAAATTCCAAGAGTTTTCGAGCATGTTAAAGCCCTCAAAAAGGCCCTTCTTTTGCCTGAATAATAATAATAATAATAATAATAAGAAACGGAGCAGATACAATAGGGCCTTCGCACTCTCAGTGCTCGGGCCCTAATAA
The DNA here is from genome assembly GCF_001858045.2 of Oreochromis niloticus. Taxonomy (NCBI): domain Eukaryota; kingdom Metazoa; phylum Chordata; class Actinopteri; order Cichliformes; family Cichlidae; genus Oreochromis; species Oreochromis niloticus. The sequence goes on from NW_020327120.1 coordinate 7,580, forward strand.
TAATAATAAGAAGAAGAAACGGAGCAGATACAATAGGGCCTTCGCACTCTCAGTGCTCGGGCCCTAATTAAAGCTGCAAGCAGCGATATGAGGGCCCTCGCACCCCCGGCGCGTCGAGCCAAGCCCAACACCTAAAACCAGCGCTTCCGATCTGATGTCACATTGATGGAATTCATGCATTTAACCACCAGCTAAAATTTCATCTCATTCAACCATTATTATAGTCGTCCCACTAGGTGGCGCTCTAACCATTACTGACAAATGGCATAACAAACATTTCCGAGCTCGAGTCTCATCACGCCTGCGACCTTTGGGAGAGATTGGACATTGTGTTTTTGAGCGACAGCAGGTTACTGCTTTTTGGCGAGTGATTGAAACTCCACGTGCCGCCATGACCACCCCGTTTCCCTGAACGTAAAAAGCTTCGCAATTTAACATCACAAAGGTCTTTAGATTCCACACACAGGAGATCGCGTAAATCTAATGAAATCCCTTGGAGGAGTTCGTCAAAGTATGAGGCCTGAAAAGAGGGGAAAATGTCGCCAAATTTACACATTAATTTTAAAATGGCTGACTTCCTGTTGGATTTGGGATATTGCTCCAAGAGACTTTTTTGTACATCTTGATATCTCCAATAAGCTTGCCAGGTTTCAAACTCATACATAAAACACAGAGCAGGGGCTGTTGTTTTGAAATTTTGTAGGGGGCGCTGTGGAGCCATTTTGCGCTCTTCAAGGAAAATGAACATATAAAAAGAAATCCCTCATCACATTAGAGGTGTGCGCCAAATTTCAAGACTTTTTAAACTTTTCAAGCCCCTCAAAAGCCACTTCATCTTTCATGGTGAACTGTGCTGCCACCAGGGTGCGCCGTTCAGTTTATAGTCACAATTTTCTCACTGAAGCATCAAGAGGGACTGATGGTGATATTCACCGCTTTTGAGGTGGCCACGATGAACCTGTGAAAATCAGTACAACAAAATGAAAGACATGACATTTCCTGGTGCCACTAGGTGGCGCTCTACGTATTCCTGACAATGGGCATATCAATCTGTTCAGGGCTGGTCTGACATCATCCCTGTAAAATCTGGTACTGATCAGATTGGATTTCATTGAGTTACACTAATTTGTTTCTTCATGGCGAGACCTCAATGTTCGCCATGCTGCTGGGGTCACACCCTTCAGCGAAAACTCACAGTTTTCTCTGTAACCCAAGACCAACTCCTTAAGGCTTTCCTGGAGAAATTTGAGGCTGCAGATGTCACCCATTACAATACTGTACCCCAAAGTGTAAAACATGACATTTCCTGTTCCCACTAGGTGGCGCTGTCCCTGGTGTCAAATATGGCAGTTGAAATATGTTCAGGGGTGGAGCCTTATCATATATGTCCACTTTGGTCAAGGTCGGACAATGTATGACAGACCGAGAGGCAATAAGATTTTCATGGCGAGTCATCGAAATTCGCCGTGGCGCCACGGCCTCACAGTAACCCGAAAACTCAAAAGCTCCGCAATTTAACATGGCCCAGGTGTGTAGTTGACACTGACCAAATATGAAGCTTGTACGATGAAATTCCAATGAGGAGTTCGCAAAAGTTCGAGGCATGGAAATGGCAAAATTAGAGCCAAAATGTCACCTTCACTTCCAAATGGCGGACTTCCTGTTGGGTTTAGGACATGGCCATAATAGACTTTTATGTGCGTCTCCGAACGTTAGATATGTGTTCCGAGTTTTATACATGTAGGTCATACCCATCTCGGGGGCTCGCGTTTCTCATTTTTCTAGGTGGCGCTACTGAGCCAATTTTCCCTGGACATGTCTACGGACATTAAAATACGTAAATTTTCACCAGACCTGACGCGTGTGCAAAATTTCATGAGTTTTCGAGCATGTTTAGGCCCTCAAAAGGCCGATTCATTTGCCGAAATAATAATAATAATAATAATAATAATAATAATAATAATAATAATAATAATAATAATAATAAGAAGAAACAGAGCAGATACAATAGGGCCTTCGCACTTTTGTGCTCGGGCCCTAATAATAATAATAATAATAATAATAATAATAATAATAAGAAACAGAGCAGATACAATAGGGCCTTCGCACTTTTGTGCTCGGGCCCTAATTAAAACCAGGACACTCAAAAAGATGCTCTGTAAAAGAGTAGAATTCTTGGAACAGAGTTTAATACACTGAATCATATGAACAGCAGGAAAAATACATACAGACATTTAGCAAGAAAATTACAAAGCAGAAAGCAAGCAAAGCAAAACCCCGGGGTGTACAGCCTTAAGCACAGACAGCAGAGCAACACAGAGACGGACAGGTAGCAGCAGCAGGAGGAAAAAAAGCTCTGGGGGCGTCCTCTGGTCCCCTAATATAGGGACCAGTGTCGCCGCCCCCTGCTGCTGGGTAACTTTCCCACACGCCCAGCACAGCTGCTGGGGTCAGGTAGCGGCCAAGGTCTTGGCCAAAGGCCAGTCAGGACTCTGAGTACCCCTTGCTCTGGCTTATCACAATAGGTCATGACACGGTCAAAGGTCACACATTAATCCTAATTATTAAATCTTATACAGCAAGTGGCACAATCTTATAGGTTACATGCTTTCTCATATATAAAAACACTTCAGTTTGGGTTCAAAGTGTGTGTGTGTGTGTGTGTGTGTGTGTGTGTTTATTTTGTATGATATTTTATCGTGATGTGTTCAGGATCTCTGTTACAATGTTACTGTTTTGGTTGTGCTGCGTTAAAGACGTTAAATTAATTAATTATTAAGTAAATTATTCAAGAGAACTCTCCCCCTACATTAACTGCCCTGTTACAGTACCAACTTAATAAACCTCGGTGAAGCAAAAATGTCTTGTGCTTAAGACTCTACATGAAAGTTAAAATATATATGTTCAGTGCGCATAGATATATAGTGTATATAGTTACATAGTTATACATATCACACAAAAATCCACCACAATGCAGAACAGCTGATTGTTCTGTAAATAGTTTGAAATGGTTATTAAAAAAAAGGGTAAAAGGTAAATGGCTGCAAATAACTTTGTTGTTTGCAAAACTTGTGCATATGATTTTAAAATTGACAATTTATATTTGCATTTAAAGTTATGAAATATGATTCAATAAACATGTTTGTGGTTGTTACAGTAAAAATATAACTTTTTCTACTCGGATTTTATGTTTTTTGTCTGATTTTAGATCAATTGTATTAATACAGTATGTCAACATGAAAACATAACTGTAAATTCAGACACGTGAGGTTGTGCTGGAAAGAAATGATACCAAACAAGGCAAAGTAAATAGTTTTTAAAGGTAAAATGTGGAGGGAAAATCGAAAGTAGTTAAAAATGGCCAATTATACCCTGGACCCCAGAGGGTTAAACATTTTTTTAAAGTGATGCAATAGTTACTTTTCAAGTAATTAATTACATTTAGAATCTTGTAACTCAGTTACTTTTTTTGAAGAAGTAACTAGTAACTATAATTAATTACTTTTTCAAAGTAACTTGCCCAACACTGGTCATAAATGGTAATTCCAGAAACTGTAACTGCCCCCAGGGCTTCCCTAGAGGTTGAGTTGCTGACCTCAGCTGATTCTGGGCCCCTGGAGGTTAGGAGCTAGTGCAGCCTGCTCCACCATCTGCTGGCAGCTCAGCTGAGCTGTCTCTGCCTCCTGTTTCTGCCAAGAGCTCAGGCAAGCCCAGCCAGCCTTCAATGGACTGTTTTTTAGCTGCTTACTCAGACCAGGGAGCAAATAGCTCAAAGCCTGTTTTTCCTGAGCCTTCCCCTCAGACTCCTTGTGGCCAAGTTCTTAGCACTCCCCTGCACCTGTCTCAGTTTCCCAGGTGAGGGGGGCTTTGGCCCAGTTGGTCCCTGCTCCGGTTTCCGGGCCGGCTGAGGCTCTGCTGGTCCCTGCACCCATATCAGCTTCTCGGTTGGGGACAGCAGCTGCCCAGTCGCTGCCAAAACCTGCGCCGACCCCCAAGTTGAGGCCCGCCAGGACACAGCTAACCTCCGCATCTGTACTCACTCCTCAGGTGGGAGTGGTTGAGGTTCAGCAGGGGCCTGCACCCGTGTCGGTGTTCACTGGAGGCTCTGGTGAGCCCGTCCAACTGGTTAACTCGGGTTCTGGGGGCGCAGGGGAACCAACACCACCACCTGTCCTACATCCACTCTAACCATCACTACAGTCTGCATCTCAGCCGCCTGTTTTACCTGTTCAGTCGCCCTTAGCAGTTCAGTCTCCTGTGCAGTCTCCCCTAGTTCAGTCTTTAGCTCTGTCATCTGCTCAACCACAGTGTTTTCGCTGCGTGGTCTGAAGTGTGGAGCAGCTAAGGCACCAGGAGTTGCTGTGACCGACTTCGCCGTTCATCTCAAAGGGATCTGTATTGTGTTTTTCTGCTGGATTAATGCACTGTATGTATTTGAGTTCACACCTGTATTATAATATCTCCGTGTGTAAGAGGTAAAGCGTATTGTTAACTGTTTTATCTTTGCTCTGTATTTTAGCAGGAGAAGCCACTACAGTTACTTTGGCACTGCTAAGTTTGTTTTGTTTCTGAATAGGCTTCTATCATTTACAAATTGACGCTAGACATTTTTGAGTTCCAGACCCTGAAAAGTTGGGATAATAACCTGCATTAGCAGTGGGTTACCAGTGCACAAAGCTGTTACTGGATGAGAACTGTCTGTAACAATTTCATTACCTTATTTTTACAACCTTTTTATTTTCTTCTGAACACTTACTTTATAATTCACATTAAAAGGAACCCCAAAGATAATGTGTGTTCTGAGCTGGTTGATTTAGCCAGGCTACACAAAGATCAAAGGGAAACTGAGGACTTAAATACACACAAGCTAATTAGGGAAACACAGCTGGGTAAAACAAGAAACAGCTGAACTACGTCAGACTGGCGTGGGAAATAAAACTTTAACACTGAGACTAAAACACATAAACTTGATAAAACTTGATTTAAAAAAATGACTAAACATGGGCGACCTGACAGAAACACAGACTGGGTATGGGACACATAGGACAGGAAAAACTTGAACTTTAACAAAGAAAACTATGAATCCAAAACTCAGAATGAAAACACAAGTTAAAGCAAAGCTAATATTTAAACTGTGCAATCTAAAGTCAGGGTCTCGTTCAGCACACGTTTCTAAGATTTTATAATAACTTCACTTTTGTCTGAATTTAGAAGCAGGATATCAAAGATCATCCAGACCTCTACGTCTTTAAGTCATGCTGTAGTTTAACTACCTGACTTGTAGAAGAAGAGAGGGGCAAACGAGGTGGTGCTTGCACTGTGTGTGTGAGAGAGAAAGAGAGCGCACGATTGTTGAAAAGCGTGATCTTTGCGTGTGATCTGCAGCAGCAGATGTGCATCGATTGCCAAGTTGGTTCTTCTGGTGCAAACAATGTGATGCAATATTTCATAGTTTACGCAGAAAACCTTCACCTGTTTAATATCTGTGACACACAGGAGCAGAAAGAAGCATTGGTTCCCTGAATAAGTTGAGAGTTTTGTGAAAATTCCCTGGAGAAAACTTCAAAAAGTGAATTTTGTGCAAACTTTCAAAGGTCATGAGTCTGAGTGAGTCTAAAGAGAAAGGGGTGCCTGCTCAAAAGGCAAACCTTCTCTCCAGATACGCACTTTGAAGCGTGGAGTTGATTTTGGCAGATGTGTGTCTTTGTGCAATTTCTCTTTGTGTGTCTGAGCCAGTATGTGTCTGTGGGTGTGTGTTTATGACTGGGCCTGTGGCTTGCTGAGTCTTCGCCCTTGTGGGATATGGTCATGGAGGCTGTTTTGGTTTGCTTGCTGACCTGCTCCCTTGGGGCCTTTGGTCCTGGGTGGCTTACGACTCTTTGGCACTCGATGTGGATCTGCTGGGTACTGGGCGGTTCTCAGGCACCTCTTTCTCTTTCCTTATCGCTTCTCATCTCTTTTGCCAACCTGCCTCTTAGGTCGAGTAATAAAGTAAATAACATAAATGAATTCAAAGAAAAAGAAAAAGACCACCAAGAAGAACCTATTTAAAAAAGAAAAATCCTGGTAAAAAGAGTTCATAGCATCTGAAAAGTCCCCTTTTCCCAAACATTACAGGCTCATCTTGTAGCTATGATTCTGGGCCAAAACATTTTCAACATGGACATGGACATAGATATATAGATACATAGACATAGACATTTACATTAACATGTAAATGCAAAGATCATGACTGGATCAGACTGGATATGACATCTGGGTTTATTTCGCTGGACTTTTCTGACAACGTTTCAAACACCCGTTCAGCTGCAAATCAACTATAAGAACCATAATAACAAATGTTTGTGGGATTATGATCCAGACAGTATGACAGCAGTATTAAAATGATACATTTTCTCCGTCCTCTGTTCTTATTGCATATATTTTTTTGTGTGTCTTCATATTTCTGGGAGGTTTTCTTTTCTTTTTGTGACCTTTGGCTTTCTGTGGATGCCACTTCCTGCTGAGGAGAGGTGAGTGATTGTGAGTTCTGTTCACAGTGTTTAAAGGAAAAGTGCTTCACAGCTCACTTCTTACACCCACAGACTTTATTGTTTCAATGTTTTTAATGTCAACTGATATTTTTCTGTTGATTAAAGAACTTTATTAGAATATATCTGTTTGCTGATCATACGCTGGTCTGCAGGAGCGTGCAGGTGTTTCTTTCCTTATCTTCTTTAAAGGTGTGCAGGTAGAAGCCATCTGAGAGGATAAATCCATCTCAGCAGTTAAAACCATGAAGCTGTTTGCAGCAACATGAAGTGTGAGGCCAGAACCTGAAACATCAGCTCTTCTAAACTTTCCTCATAACAAATGTCACAACTGAAATCCTGAGGACCAGCACTGGTTCCTCTTTTTCATCTGTGAAATGTAAAGCTGATACTGAAGCTACGACCTTCTGTTCAACAGTACTCAGTGAGTGTGCCGTGATCATTCTGTATACACTGTAGAGCATGTCGAGCCCTGCTGTCCTCCTCTGGTTTAAATGGAGTGTAAAGTATGAAGAACAGAGCGCTGCAGAGGAGAGCTTTGGTGGTTTCTTTGAAGACTTGATGACATAATAAGTAATGTCTGTGAACATGTGTGTGTTGGAGTCATGTCTTTACTTCCTGTCTTCTTCTTTCTCCCTTTGTCTGTCCCGCCCTCCTTAGTGTCACCTGCTGTCAACTTTTCTGGATTCCTGTTTTATTTGTTCAAGACTTCAAACAAACCGGTGCTTAATTCAGGGGCCTCAAGGTGCTTTATACTGTACACTCTACAATACTCTACAATAATACAGAGAGAACATTAACAAACATATAACCCCCAAAGGAAAAACATCCCTTCAGTGATTCCTGAGATTAGGGACAAAACGGGTTTTAATTTTTTAAACATTATTTCTTGATTTTTCAAAAACATATTTACATATAATTGTTACACAAAGTTTTGGCTGTCTCACCATGTTTTGGTACAATCTCCCAGGTGTAACATTTTTTAATAATTTATGTTTTTGCTGGAGAAGTGCAAGGTTTTTGTCAACACTGTCACACACAAAGAAATATATTTTAAATTAAGTTGTTTCAGCTATTCTGACTATTAGCAGCTTCTCTGTTCTACTGTTTATGCACATATGTTTTCAAACTAATTATACCACTTTTCAAAGTAAGATTGTTTTGGCTTTTTATTATTAGAGTTACAGTCATACATATTTTCAGAAGCTTGTATTTAATCTCTATACGAAACAATCATATTTAGCAGCGTGCAAATGACACATTTATTGAGAAAATTACATATTTTTATTGGAAGATCATGAGGGAGGAAAATATATGGTTCTCCAAAAGAGAAAAATGAACCAAAACTTCATATTATGGAGTTGACAAGGTGCTGACGGTGGTGACACACTAGTAGAAAACAAGATATTATTTCTTTCTAAATGACCATTAAACCTTAACAACCTTTGTAATATTACAAAGACACATCATGACAATTCTGTTTTTGCACATGTCAAGTTCTACATCTTAATAGTTCACCAGCAAGTAGCTGCCTGCTCCTCCTTGATTCCTAAAGTACTCTGTGGTTGTGTGTTTAGATCCTGCTGGACTTTCTCTCCTTTTGTCTCTCTGTGCTTCCAAAACCTTCTCTTCTGCCTTTTTTCTCTTTCTTTCAGATCACTGATGTTCTTTATTTTTCCCTCTTTCACTCTGTTTCTCCATCTTTCCCTTTATGAGAAACTCTTTCTTCAACTCAGGCTGGCTGTTAATTTTTTTCTCCTTTTTTCATCATCCCTGTTCCTTCTCTTCCGTTCCTCTACTGACAGGTTCCCCTTTGCTATTCTAGCCTGAAATGAACCATTTTCTAATTACTATAATTTTTCCTAACCATATGCATTTATACAGATTAAGGATGAATATTCACAACACAATTATGTATTAAGCAATAGAAATCTGACGTCATTAGCTGTTTCCAGGTCCAAACTCCGCTGCAGATCCCAAAGTCAAATGAACTCTGCGGCATCACTGAGAGTTACAAACTGTCTAAATTCTTTCATCTTTAATAAAATGATCAGTGTGGCTGAGTTAGAAGTTCGTTTGCTGGTTTCCACCTACATTCCAACATAAATGAAGACAGAAACTAAACAACAGTGATTTTTGTAGCTGGTACGTGTTTGCTCGCGACACAGCTATGTTAGCATAAGATAAACACACTGAAGCTGGAGAATGAACGCTAACTTTTTTCCACTTGATAAAAGTTAATGCAAGGGTTTCTGATGGATAGGCCCAGAGGTGGGACCAAGTCATTGTTTTGCAAGTCTCAAGTAAGTCTCAAGTCTTTATCCTCAAGTCACAAGTCGAGTCTCAAGTCACTGGTGTAAAAGTCCGAGTAAAGTCACAAGTCTGAAACTTTGAATTTCAAGTCCTTTCAAGTCTTTTAAAAAAAAAAAGAAAAAAAAGAATGTTGCAGTTATATGCTAAATGTAAATATTAGATGTGATTTTTAATTCTCTGTTTTTCTCAACACATGATGAAATAGTGAACTTGGAAAATATACACAAATTGTGAAATTGCACCTCTCTAAAATGCAGCTCAGTTAAACTTAGCTCCAAGAATAATTTCACCGACAATTCTGAGATAAGCTGCATGTTATTCTTGGATGCGCTTGTAGGACCGGCTTTAAAATCGCATGACAAAAATATCATACACATTAAAACCAAACAGTATCATCAATGTAGCCTGGACAACATTTGCTAGTTAGATGAAGTCAGCTGTCTCATCATAGCAAAAGAGAAGCACCACCTACCGTTCTTTATGCAACTTCAACTGTCGGACAAAGTTGGAAGTTGTTCCATCTCTGTCTGTGATTCTCTTCTTGCATGTTTTGCATGTTGCATTTCGTTTTTTTGTTGACTACTTCATAGTTTATGTACCTGAAAAAAAAAAAACTCCTTGTAGCATTTTTGAGCGTTTTTTTTTCTTCTTAAAAAAAAATCTGGTTAATTTGATTGGCTGTGCTACAGCCCACGCACACATACGTACAGAGTGTGGTTTGAATAAATGAATGAATTGAATTAATGGTGCACACTTTCTATATAATATGCGTGTTAAATTTTAGATTTGGGGTGAAATATCAAGTCTTTTCAAGTAAACCGGTTCAAGTCCAATTCAAGTCCCAGGTCATTGGTGTAAAAGTCCAAGTCAAGTCACAAGTCTTAGAACATTTTTTCAAGTCAAGTCTAAAGTCATAAAATTAATGACTCGAGTCTGACTCGAGTCCAAGTCATGTGACTCGAGTCCACACCTCTGGTTAGGCCAACAGTGATCACTGACTGTTTTTAGGGGCTTGTTCAGATTAAACAGAACACGATACAAAGCATTAAAACATGTTAAAAAAAAAAAAAAAAAAAGCACAACAGGCTTAATAAACAAAGAGGAGTTTGGACCCAGAAGCAGGTTTCATACATCATCACTTAAAGACCAGCTCTCGGGGCAGAGATAGCTCAGTAGATGGAGTGTTCACCACATGATCGGAAGGTTGGGCGTTCAAATCCAACGAACAGCGGCTATCCTGGATTGGTAGCTGCCCACTGCATCACTGAGTGAATGGGTTAAATGCAGAGGACTAAGCATTTTCCTATGGGATTAATAATGTATACATAAACAATGAGATTCAAGATAAAGCAAATTCGATAATATTCTATGCATCTGTAAAGCTGAAATATCAGTAAAATACACAGTAAGTAATATGACTGAAGTATTAATAAAAAATAACTTAATATAACTGATGAATATCACATTTTTGTGGCATTTGTCAACACCATTACAAAAAAGGGTCAACACCGTCAGACAAAAAATTAATTAAATCTTGCATTTCATCGACTGTGGTGTTGACGCACTATGGTTGTGACACAGAGTTTTATCAGAAAGTTTTTTGTTATTTTGATTTCATTTATTGCATACAATAAATGAAATCAAAATAAAAAACTTATCACAGCAGTGTCTCATGGCATGTGTGTCAAACAGGAAGTGATAAAGACGTCCTCAGAGTGTGAGCTACCCACAATAATTCCTGATTTTTTTGTACTTTTTAAAAAATCAGATGGTGTTAACGAAAACTCTGGACACGATTTTAATCACTTAAAAATATGTAATCATATTTTGATATTATATAAGGTATTGACTTAAAGACTTAGTGACGAGAGCCTAAGTAAACATCATGATGTTTAAATTTACATTACTTTTAATTTTTTTTCTGTATTTTAATATTATCACACCTGCTTCTGGACAATGGATTTTTAAGGTACTGGTAATGTATTGTATCATTTAAAATAAATATATATGTATAAAAAATGCAAAATCATACTTTTGTTGTATAAACATTGCCTTGGTTTGTCTTTTAATCATTTGGGTTAACACTTGTATGCATAATTTTAACCCCAAAATTGGGTTTTATCTGGCGGACATGTTTTGTCCCTTATCTCAAGAATCACTGCCTTCTAATAATAAGAAACCCGTGACTCAGTGAGGAGAAACTATCTGCTGCAAGGTCATTATCGTTAACAAAAACTAACGAAATAACGAAAACTAGAAGTGAAAAAACATTTTCGTTAACGGAAATAAAAACAAAACAAAAAAGGAAAACTAACTAAAACTGTAATGAGTGTTCACAAAACTAACTAAAATTAACTGAATTTATAGCAAAAATGTGTTTAGTTTTCGTAGATGTGTGCGTGTCATACAATAGTCAAGGGTGAAAACAAAGTTTAGTTTCCAGATTTTTTTCTTGCTGTGTCTCATTATGCCAGCAGGTGGCAGTACGTTAGTCGAGTCGTCTGTGTTGCTGCTCCGTCCACGCGCAGAATCATGTCAGGAAAAGTCGGGAGAAAGCGCCAGAGTCTGATTTGGGATTACTTTGAATATGACTGTGTTTTGGATAAAGCAAGTGTCTTGTAGTGGAAAGAGACAAATTATGAGGGACATTTCTAAAGGGAAGAAAATCCCACAAACCTTAAAGTGCACTTGAAAAGCTCACACAAGAAGGCTAAGCTAGCTTACCTTGAGAAGGTAAAGGAGCACACTCAACTAGGGTTGCCAACCGTCCCTTAAAAAACGAAATCGTCCCATATTTAGAAACAAAAGTACACGTCCCGTACTGAGCTAATAAGGGACGCACTTTGTCCCGTAATACATTGAGAATCAAAAGTAGTCTATAAATGTTAATGGAATTAACGCTTTGTTTGAAAACATAATTCCCAGCCCCTCTCCTGCTTTATGACTAATGAGCTGACAGCACACTTATGACAATTCGCCATTACTTTTGGGAATACTGGTCATCGCTAGTTGTTGTATCATTCCTTGTGTCAGAGGATTGTTGGTAAAAGTAATGGCGAGGGTTCCTAACCCTGGCTGGGTTGAGGGCATCTACCAGATGAACTTAGAACCCATAGAGTGGGGCAGGGAGTGATACAACATGAGGTATGGTGACATTCCTTGTTGGAATGTCAAAAGAGGGAATGTTGGGATTTAGAGATTCTTTTATTGCTGCCATATACTCTGCCTTATGATAAATGTATTAATAACATGTTCTACAGTATTATTTTATCAGTAATATTTCTTACAGGGTTCATATTGCATTGAATATGTTTGTCATCACATTCATTCTATTCACAGGTTTAGTTCATTTTATACACAATGCATAACTGTGCTTGTTTAGAGTTGATGTTCTATCCAAGAGGGTTTTAAGCTTCACTGGTGAGAGTGTCCAGGTGATACATGTTGAGGGAAGATGAGAACATAGCAGGTTAATTGCATGCATGCTTACAATACACATAAATCTAGTAGCAGGCCTGAGCGAAGGCCCAAGTGTCTTCTGCTTCTTATTTGAGACCTGCTGCAATTTAGTCTACTTAGTGATTGAGGACGAGGGTCCATTATTAGCCCTTAGAGGCCCTGAAGCTTGAAGTTATTACCTTAAAAGGAAGGTGTTATCAAAAAGAGAAGTTATATGTCTGTTCATAGTTATTAGAGATGTACAAGATGTACCCTTGTCTGTAAATAATGACTGGACATAATGTATTTTTGACCTGTATTGACGTGTATGTGGGGGTGTGATCCTCTATGCTATAAAACCAGAACTCAGTGTATTTTTGTCAGAGCAAATAAGCCATATGCTGATGGTTGTTCTCCGTTGTCAATAAACTCATCGTTTGATTGCACTTTTCTGGGCCTCCGTCGTTTGTTGTCTGGTCTACAGTTGATCGATCTCGCTTCACAATTCAGATTACCGCTTATCTCATTAGTCGAGGAAAGGTCGCTTGCGGAGAAAATACCGGAAGACAAGAGATGACCACAACAAGAAGCATGGCCAACAGGGAAACAAACGCCGACACTGCGGTGCACGTCTGGGACGACAGTACACCTAAAGCTGGGCAGACACTGTGCGATTTTTTCAGTCACGTTATTCAGCTCCTGTTCAAACTGCACGACTGACTCGCAGGGGTTAGAAGTTCGTCGGTCACGATGCAGGGTCTCACACTATACGGCCCGATGCTCTGATGCAACCTGAGTGCTCACACTGTGCGTCCATAACATGAAGGTTATAACAGAAAATCTGTCGCTCGCTCTCCCTCTCTGTCTCTCACTCACACAGACACGCACACCACCACCATCAACTTTGCTAAATTGCTAATGAAAAACATTGATCAGGCAGCTGTGATTGGGCAGCGGTGTAAATCCAACTATTTTCACGGTTGTTGTGGTCGTGATAATTTTGTGAGGCCACATCGAAAAGGCTCGGATGAGCTTTCCAAAGTTCTACAAGTGCCTCCACCGCTTGTGTCCAGATCACACGCTGCACAGCCGTGCTGCTCCGTCTTTTTCACTGATGTTTATGTGTTTGTGCATGAGCACGTACCCCACGTATACTACATGATGCACGACGCACGACGAAAGCCAAAATCGGGCCGATCACCAAAACGATCGCACGACTCAAAATGGGCCAAAAATCGCACAGTGTAAGCCCAGCATTAGACCAGCAATGTTTGTTCCAGCAAAGAAAAAAAGGCTACAAAAGTACTGGGAGGAATGGGAAAAGGAAAACACCTGGCTGGAAAAGTGCACAATAACACCTATAAAGAGCACTGCACTGTGTGCCGGCGCACTTTTTCCATAGGCATGCTTCTAATGGTGGGCACATGAAGAACATGAGGGGCGTGAAAGCTCGGGGAACCCTTAACCAATTTGTTGTCCACCAGGCCACGGCAGAAGCAGATATGGTATGTAAACACTGGTTTGTTTTTTTAAAACCCTCTGGTTAAGGTTAATATGGGCATGTGAAGTGAATATCAGCGCTATGTGGCCAGAAGTGTGATAATATAATTTATTTTGTGTAATAAACAACTGCAAGGATAGATGATTACAACAAATAGATGACTAATACATAAAAGTAATACATAGATGAATAATGATGATTAGTTATGATAAGTAATCATCTTAACTCATGGGGAACAAGTGGGTTTACAAACGGGAGCAAAAGCTGAAATAATACCTCAACTGAAGCCAATTGCACTAAATACACAATATGTGCACTGTTACAAGAATGTTTTTCGTTCTATTGTTTTTCTATTAATTTATATAATTTTAAGTTAAGCAGGACAGAGTTCTTTTAAAGAAAGATTTACTTATATTCTCAAAAGTTAAGCATGACAGGCTTCTGTTTAAGAAAGAGACCTGTTTTATTGTGTTAATGTTGTCATTTTGAGCTAAAAATAAATGGTTAAATGATCATTTGTTTCCCATGTGTTCATATCACAAAGAATATGCATCTACTTAAATCAAATTCAAATCAAATGGTTAAAAAAACAATTTCACACACAAAAAAAAGAGCTACAAAATTCACCAAACTGGGAAGGGTGAAGATAACTGGGTCGCCCGGCCCTGGCCACGAGGTGTCCCTTATTTATTTTTCAGGGAGATGGCAACCCTAAACTCAACCCTCATCCCCAGAAACAGAAGCTAACACCAGGCAAGGCAGCGTGATGCATCCTGAGACAACAGGACTGGGATATCTACATAACTGTGTGAGTCAATTGCCTTCAAAAAGTTTATCAATTCACTTGAACCAAAATTACAAACACCCGGTGCTGCAAGAGTTAATAGTTTCATTGGGGCCAAGATAAACATTTTATAGTTGCCAGGTATCAACGGTTGTTCATCTGCCCTAATTTATTTATTTATTTAAAGAACCCATAGTTGGGAATGTGAGTTGTCTGTCTCTGCGTGTTATCTGAAAACAGTGAAGCTGAGAGTCACAAATCCTGTGTGTGTGTGTGTGTGTGTGTGTGTGTGTGTGTGTGTGTGTCGGGAAGACATGCAGCTGTTTTCCTGTACCCAGGAAAACAGCTGTTTTCCTGTACCCAGGAAAACAGCTCCTCAGAGGAGCTGAGGACAGTGTGTTGGAGTTCTTCGTGTTGTGAAATTGTACTTTGGTTCTTTCAACAAGCTCGACAATCAAATGTTTGCTCCGTTTGTGAAGCTGAAGCTGACACGATCGAACGAACCTTAAAGTAGTTTCATCTTTTTATGACTGTTTTAAAATAAATATCTGCTTCCTGTGTGAAAAGGTCTTCAGTGAGTGAGTTCTTCTAAAAGATCTACAGCATCAACTTTTCAGCCTTCCAGTAAATATTTTTACGCCTGGTTTTTGCACCAGAGTGGGTCATGGACGCTAACAAAGCTAGCTGCTCCATGCTAGTGTTAGCTCTGCCCTCCTGTCCAAATATGGTCAAAATGCATGAACTCTGTGCACACAATCAACTGCAGAGAATTCAAAGGAGAATATCTTTTCATTCCTGCTCTGTTTACATGACCCAATTTGTTCAGTCATGCAGTCAAAGTCTGATTATTGAGTCATTCACCAACAGCACCTGTAGGAGGTGTGGTCCTGTGGCTCTGCAGTGTGTGAGGTTGAGGGGACATGAGGGACAGTAAGCGCCTCATTCACGCGTCTTTTCCCCATGTTATAAAACTCTAAGATTAACAGATGACAGTTATACAGCAGGTTTCTGCTGACAGAATGAAGATCATCACATTTTTCCCAATTCTGCTTCTGGTCTGCTCTGTTTCAGCAGATCAGACTGAGACTGCAGTCCAACAATCCTGTCCACAGGACATCCATGCTGTGCTGAGAGAGCTGACCGCCTCATTGGCTGTGCAGAATGAGCGGATCACTGTCCTACAGAGAGAGAATCAAGGTACAGTTTCATACATCAATGTGACTTCAGAAATATCCAGAAGATCAGAAACAGGAATGACCAACATTCATGGTTATGTGTTTTCTTATGAGACTGAATATTTTTATCACAGGAATATTGGAGCAATCTTCAGAGAAATTAATGATGCAAGGAAACAAAATGCTTTAAAGAGCACGTAAAGACGCTTTACATTGCCCAGCCTCACCCCCCTTAGTTCCTCCTTACCACCTTCATGCCCTGTCTCCGCAGTCTGATGTGTGATGTGTGGAGGGTCCGGGCTGCGAGGATTATGGCAGTGGTGACTTTTCCCAGGAGAAGCTGGGACCCTGTTTACTAGAAGGTTTTAACATTTCTGTACTTTTA
Organism: Oreochromis niloticus; assembly: GCF_001858045.2. NCBI lineage: Eukaryota > Metazoa > Chordata > Actinopteri > Cichliformes > Cichlidae > Oreochromis > Oreochromis niloticus. The sequence continues at coordinate 23,706 of NW_020327120.1, forward strand.
GGTGACAGAAGGAGACATGTGTCCCCGTCAAAACACAGAGAGCTGCACTCTAAAAGATCTTTAAATATAGTAAACATACCTTGTGTGCCACAGACTGCTCCCAAACACGAGGGGGCAAATAATACCTCTAAAACACTTAAGTTGGCTTTATTAAACGTTAGATCTTTAGCTGGGAAAACATTTTTAATTAATGATTTAATCACCGAGCACAGCCTTGATTTTATGTTTTTAACTGAAACTTGGTTGGACCAAAGTAACAGTGGAGCTGTTCTCATCGAGACGACCCCTCCTAACTACAGTTTTATCAGTGAGGCCAGGGTGAGCAGGAGAGGAGGAGGGGTTGCTGTCTTATTTAATGAATCATTTCAATGTAAGCAGCTATCTCCTGGAAGTTTTCAGTCTTTTGAATATGTGGCTTTACAGCCACATATGGTGTTCGCTCGCTTTGTGGTAGAGTATCACTTCCTGTTCCTGCTCAAACACAGTGGTGTTTCTGAGTAGCTTTTCTGCTTAGCAATTTAATTTAAATCTTTTGATACATCCCTTTTTCATAGTATAATCTTAACGTGCTTCATCTGAATCACCCTTTCTGTGTGCTCACTACCTAATTTATAGCCAAAGTATTCACTCACTGTCTCTTTACTGTTTCGCTAGCTTAGCTCGTAGCCGACTCGTTAGCACCATGGCTACTTCACCTGTCCCTCCTGCACTTTCCTGCTCATTGTGTCAGATGTTTAGTTACTCCTCGGCCTCCTTTAGCAGTAATGATACCTGTAACAAATGTAGCATATTTGCAGCTCTGGAGGCCAGGATTACTGAATTGGAGACTCGGCTTCGCACCCTTCATTCACCCGTAGCTAGCCAGGCCCCTGTAGCTGGTGCAGCCGAAGATAGCGTAGGCCCCGTTAGCTGTTCCCCGGCAGACCCCAAGCAGCTGGGGAAAGAGGGCGGCTGGGTGACGGTGAGGAGGAAGCATAGTCTTAAACTGAAGCCCCAGGTACACCACCAACCTGTTCATGTGTCTAACCGTTTTTCCCCACTCGGCGACACACCCACCGGGGGTCAAACTCTGGTAATTGGTGATTCTGTTCTCAGACATGTGAAGCTAGAGACACCGGCAACCATAGTCAATTGTCTTCCAGGGGCCAGAGCAGGCGACATTGAAGGAAATTTCAAACTGCTGGCTAAGGGTAAACGTAAATACAGTAAGATCATAATTCACGTCGGCAGTAATGACACCCGGTTACGCCAATCGGAGGTCACTAAAATCAATATTGAATCGGTGTGTAACTTTGCCAAAACAATGTGGGACTCTGTAGTTTTCTCTGGTCCCCTCCCCAATCAGACCAGGAGTGACATGTTTAGCCGCATGTTCTCCTTAAATTGCTGGCTGTCTGAGTGGTGTCCCAGAAACGATGTGGGCTTCATAGATAATTGGCAAACCTTCTGGAGGAAACCTGGTCTTGTTAGGAGAGACGGCATCCATCCCACTTTGGATGGAGCAGCTCTCATTTCTAGAAATATGGACCAATTTATTAAACCCCCCAAAATATGACTATCCAGAGTTGGGACCAGGAAGCAGAGTTGCAGTCTTACACGCCTCTCTGCAGCTTCTCTCCTCCTGCTACCCCCCCAAAAACCCATCTCCATTGAGACTGTGTCAGCTCCCAAAAAGACAAAAAACAAACCAAAAACCAGCAATAAACAACTTAAACATAAAAAATCACAAAGAAAGAACAATACAGTATCCACATCTGAACCAAAGAGTAAAACAGTGAAATGTGGATTATTAAATATTAGGTCTCTCTCCTCCAAGTCTCTGTTAGTACATGACTTAATAATTGATTAACAAATCGATTTACTCTGCCTTACAGAAACCTGGTTGCAGCAGGATGATTATGTTAGTTTAAATGAATCAACACCCCCGAGTCATTCTAACTACCAGAAACCTCGAAGCACAGGCCGAGGGGCGGTGTGGCAGCAATTTTTCACACCAGTCTATTAATTAACGAAAGACCAAGACAGACTTTTAATTCATTTGAAAGCCTGATGCTTAGCCTCGTCCACCCCAGCTGTAAAACTCAGAAACCAGTCTTACTTGTTATCATCTATCGTCCACCTGGGCCTTACACAGAGTTTCTCTCTGATTTCTCAGACTTTTTATCTGATTTAGTGCTCAGCTCAGATAAAATAATTATTGTGGGTGATTTTAACATCCATGTAGATGCTAAAAATGACAGCCTCAACATGGCATTTAATCTGTTATTAGACTCAATTGGCTTCTCTCAAAATGTAAAAGAACCCACCCACCACTTTAATCACACTCTAGATCTTGTTTTAACATATGGCATAGAAACTGAACATTTAACAGTGTTTCCTGAAAACCCTCTGCTGTCTGATCATTTCCTGATAACATTTACATTTACAATAATTGATTACACAGCAGTGGAGAGTACACTTTATCAAAGTAGATGTCTTTCTGAAAGTGCTGTAACTAAGTTTAAGAATATAATCCACCCACTGTTATCATCTTCAATGCCCTGTACCAACATAGAGCAGAGCAGCTATCTGAACGCTACTCCAACAGAGGTCGATTATCTTGTTAATAATTTTACCTCCTCACTACGTACGACTCTGGATACTGTAGCTCCTGTGAAAACTAAGGCCTCAAATCAGAAGTACCTGACTCCGTGGTATAATTCTCAAACACGTAGCCTAAAGCAGATAACCCGTAAGCTGGAGAGGAAATGGCGTGTCACAAATTTAGAGGATCATCATTTAGCCTGGAGAAATAGTTTGCTGCTTTATAAGAAAGCCCTCCGCAAAGCCAGAACATCTTACTATTCGTCACTGATTGAAGAAAATAAGAACAACCCCAGGTTTCTCTTCAGCACTGTAGCCAGGCTGACAAAAAGTCAGAGCTCTATTGAGCCAACCATCCCTTTAACGTTAACTAGTAATGACTTCATGAACTTCTTCACAAATAAAATTTTAATCATTAGAGAAAAAATTACCAATAATCATCCCACAGATGTAACATTATCTACAGCTACTTTTAGTACCATTGATGTTAAGTTAGACTCTTTTTCTCCAATTGATCTCTCTGAGTTAACTTCAATAATTAATTCCTCCAAACCATCAACGTGTCTTTTAGACCCCATTCCTACAAAACTGCTCAAACAAGTCCTGCCATTAATTAATTCTTCAATCTTAAATATGATCAACCTATCTCTAATAATCGGCTATGTACCACAGGCCTTCAAGCTGGCTGTAGTTAAACCTTTACTTAAAAAGCATCTCTAGACCCAGCTGTCTTAGCTAATTATAGGCCAATCTCCAACCTTCCTTTCATATCAAACATCCTTGAAAGAGTAGTTGTCAAACAGCTAACAGATCATCTGCAGAGGAATGGCTTATTTGAAGAGTTTCAGTCAGGTTTCAGAGCTCATCACAGCACAGAAACAGCTTTAGTGAAGGTTACAAATGATCTTCTTATGGCCTCTGACAGTGGACTCATCTCTGTGCTTGTCCTGCTAGACAAGAGTCCTGACAGGGACTAGAAAGAGAGAGCAGATTTCTCCTGTTTTGGCTTCCCTTCATTGGCTTCCTGTTAAATCCAGAATTGAATTCAAAATCCTGCTCCTCACATACAAGGTCTTAAATAATCAGGCCCCATCTTATCTTAATGACCTTGTAGTACCATATCACCCTATTAGAGCACTTCGCTCTCACTCTGCAGGCGTACTTGTTGTTCCTAGAGTATTTAAAAGTAGAATGGGAGGCAGAGCCTTCAGTTTTCAGGCCCCTCTTCTGTGGAACCAGCTTCCAGTTTGGATTCGGGAGACAGACACTATCTCTACTTTCAAGATTAGGCTTAAAACTTTCCTTTTTGCTAAAGCATATAGTTAGGGCTGGACCAGGTGACCCTGAATCCTCCCTTAGTTATGCTGCAATAGACGTAGGCTGCCGGGGATTCCCATGATGCATTGAGCATTTCCTTTTCAGTCACACTTGTTATTAACCTCTGTCTCTCTTCCACAGCATGTCTTTATCCTGTCTTCCTTCTCTCACCCCAACCGGTCGCAGCAGATGGCCCCGCCCCTCCCTGAGCCTGGTTCTGCTGGAGGTTTCTTCCTGTTAAAAGGGAGTTTTTCCTTCCCACTGTCGCCAAAGTGCTTGCTCATAGGGGGTCATATGATCGTTGTGTTTTTTTCTCAGAATGCATTATTGTAGGGTCTGCCTTTCAATATAAAGCTCCTTGCGGAGATTGCTGTTGTGATTTGGTGCTATATAAATAAAACTCAATTGAATTTAATTAAATTGAAGAGATCCAGGGTGTTCAAACTCTCTGTCTTTCTCCTTCCTGAGAATCTGTATCTCTCATGCAGAACATCATCAGAAAAGCCCAATCGATCACGTCTGCCTCTGAACGTTCTCGCCATCCAAACAGATCCTCTCGTTCTGAACACCTAAATCTGCAGGATTTTCTAAATGTGGTGACACCATTTCCAAAGAAGCTGAGAAACAGTAGAAGCTTCCACAAAATTTTAAGCCAAAGCTCAGAACATAATCAGCTCCTGATGATAATATCAACACTTCACCGAGTTCTTTTGATTCCTCAGAGGCAGCTGATGGAAGACAAAACATTGCTCAGTAGACCATTTAACACTTTATTACTTCTAGAAGGGAGATGCGCCCTGCACGACACGCTGCGACGGATCTCAAAATGGTGGTGTGTCCATGACAGTTTTATTACAGAAGCTCTTTCACTCTAGTCTAACTGCATTCCAGTAATTTTTCATAGGATATGGTTCCCTCTTATCTACTGCTCTACATGCCAATGTGGGCGAGAGTCTACGACTGAAGGACACCTATTCTAATGCCTTTATTATTCAGGGCTGTGTCCACTTATACTACTTATACTTATACACTATATAACTTTATAACACTTATTAATAAAAAAAAGCATAGCATTATTGAGGCACTGAAAAATTATTTATTCCCAACACTGACCAGATTATGTGTTCAGCAGACGTTACCATGGTTATTTAGCCAGAAAAACTCTGAGTTTGAGCTCGACGTAGCTCGCTAAACCACTAATCTCACTTCATAGGTCACCCCTCAGGTGTCACTTTACCTGTGATAGTAACTCCCAGCATGTGTAGGTTTGATCTCTGTTCTACGTATGAAACACATGTAAAGAAATCAACAGCGTTAGTTCAATGATGCTTTTATTTTGAAACCAAAGAATTGAAAGAAATGAACCCGAGTAAGTTTACAGTCAGTTATCTGTGTCTGGATTTGGATTCAGATGAAAAATAAGGAAACATTTCAGCTTCTACAAATTCCTCCACAGCACTGACACACATTTTTATATCAAACTAAATCTGTTTACATTTTTATCATGATAGTCAGATTAAATGTAACATCTGTTAAGTGTTTAAGAAAAATACCTGCATGATGATCAAAGAAGAGAAAAAAGAGGAACTGTTGGATTTTGCTCAACTTAACAGGAAAGACTCCAGTTAAAAGCAAACATGTGGGCCAGCAGTCACCAAAATAACAGACTGACCAACACAGGACAGTGGAGCCAATAAAGAATAATACAGTTTATCAGCTTATAGAAAATAGTCATGACCTAATGCAGGAGCAGCACTTTATGAAGAGCCGACTCAAAGAAAGGACAAAGAGAAGAGAATCACTGAGCATTTAACTGGATTTATTTAAATAAAAGATAAGAAGTAAATTATCTGAGTCAGTAGAATCAGAGGAGAAGTAGAAACAAATAAACACAAAACTAGAACCAACCAGAGAGAGAGAGAAAGCAAGAAACCAGGAGGTGATTTATTAAGCTCCGCCCATACATGACAGTCCAAACAGGAAGTATTGGAGCTGTCACACCTCTCACATGGTGAAAATCAGATGACCACTGAAACTGGTATGATGGTTTTGATCGTCAAATATCCTTGAATGTGTCCAGAGACGTACAGACACCTGATCTCCAACCTCTAGAAGCAGTGAGGCTCCATCGGATGCACTCACATAACCAGATGTTGGATTTTCCTCTGCCAGAAAAATGTGCTCTCCATTCCTGAACAACACAGCAGCTGCACGAATGTTTCCATATCCGAATACCTTCCAGTCAAAGTGGTAGACTCCTCTCACTGGTGCAGTGAAAATACCTGTGGGACATTTGTTTTTGTTAAATGGAAAATCAGCTGTTAGAACATCTGGAACATCAGCCTGACATCAACATAGCTGAGAAGTGACATTCAGTGTTATTACCTGTGTATGGGTTGTAGGCATTTCCAATGTTTGTGACAACACGTTTGAAGATCAGAATAATCCTAGTGGTAAATGGTCCAATTTCTTCACGGCCTTGATTCACCAGAGAGGCTGAGAAAGCCACCTGTTTGACTGAGAGAGAGAAATGTCATTATTTTAAACTTTCTGTTTTAGAGTTAGACTCTTCCCAAAAAAGTGACCATGACAAAAACTTTAATCTCCAATGAAAGAAATGTTTGACAGCTGAATGCATTTCTGTCATGAATCACCCAAAATGCAGGACTAAAAACACACGGGAATGAACTCAAAATATAGCTTTATTTACTGACTCAAGGAAATTATACAAAACTAAACTAGACTGGGAAAATATAAACTAAACGTCACAGAGAGGCACACAAGGGAACATACAGCATGAGGGAGGAAGCGACACGGAACTGAGGGAGATGCAGACATAAATACACAGAAGGATAACGAGGGACGAGGGAACACACAGCTGACACTGATCATAATAAGACAGGGCAGGAGCAAACACAACATGACGTATACTGACGGGAGAATATCAAAGTAAAACAGGAAGTACACAGAGACACAGACCGGAGGGGGAGAGAGAACACGGGGAGAGCACAGACATAACTGGCTGGGGAGAACATGGAATAAAACACAAGGAGGAGAAACGAGGCATGGGAACTCACAGATACACGGAGGGGGACACAGGGGGTAAAGACACGAGGGGAAATCTAATGAACTAAACAGAACAACCTAGGAACCAAGGGATAAATAATGAACAAAATACAAAAACACCAGAAAACTAAGAACACTGGGTCACAATGACCCAGGACCATGACAATTTCATTGTCACAGAAGAAATCAAACTCTGTGATTGGAAACTGAAATTTGTGTGAATCTATTTTTGAGGATCCCAACCTCATCTTTTAGATCAGACAGGAAGTTATTTTGTAGCTTCTGCTAAGAACTACAAATATGGCTTCAGTTTTTATTAATTGCATTATTTGCATATTTTATTAATAAGTTTGGACTGGCTGTCATTTTAAATACTAAACATGTTCCAGAAATCACAATTGTGAAATAAATGATCTTTGGGTATTTTCATGTTTTTTAGTTCATGCTAATAGTTCGAAACACCACATGCTGCACCATAAAGCTCCTGTACTGGAAAGATCATTTACACTGATGCAATTTAAACATATCAAAATCAGAATACTTTATTAATCCCTCAGGAAATTATCTAGAGCAACTGTAGCAGGCTGCATGCATGGTTGACACATGCGCACTTATATCTGAGATATTACCATATTTTTCGGACCATAAGGCGCGCCGGATTATAAGGCGCATTAAGCGAAACAAAACAGTAAGTAAGTCAAACTTTACTCCACTCATTCTTCTTGCTTCCTCCACTTCCGTACCATTGATTCATTCATTTTGAATTCTCTGGCAGCTGCTCTATTCCCATGTTGTTGCAGTATATTAATAACTAACCTCGTGTTGTGGATGGATTATCTCAGTTGTTCTCCTGACTGAAGTTTGGTCCGTTTACAGCATCCTGCCATGCGATTGCATTTGTCCCTAACCATCGGGAACCCTCACGTTAACTTTTATCAAGTGGAAAAAAGTTAGCGTTCATCCTCCAGCTTCACTGTTTATGCTATGCTAACATAGCTGTGTCACTAGTGATCACGTAGCACATCATTATATACCAGCTAGCCCAACTTCAGTAACCCTACAAACGTCACTGCTGTTTAGTTTTCTGTCTTCATTTATGTTGGAAGTGATAGCAGAGCTGAACGTTTGAATTTTTTCAGAAATCTCTCAGTCAGAACATGCTATGTTTAGCTGGAAACCAGCGAGCTAACTTCCTGCTAACTTCTAACTCCGTTAAATTTCATAAATGTTCTTTTCATGGATGCCTGGATGTTAAACTTCATTGTTTAACCTGGTAAAGCAGCAATGCTGATCATTTTATTAAAGATGAAAGAATTTTAGACAGTTTTCTCTCTCTGCATCAACTCTCAGTGATGCCGCAGTGATTGTTTGACTTTGGGACCTGAATGAGATGGAGTTTTGGACCCAGATTATTCCGTGAGGCTCCTGACTAATGTTCGGACAATCCATCAAGCAGTGCGGCTTCGTAGCTTACCAAAGTCGTATTACAATGTTTTTTCACAGATTTTTGAGGGCTGTGTACCACATAAAATCGATTCGAGGTCAGTAAGCACAACCAGAATTCATACTTAAGTTTTCAAACACTTTGTCTTTAACTGTAACACATTCCAGTCAGCTCGTGATGTTGAGCTGATCAGAGCAGGTTTTAGTTTCAGTCTCTAACATTAAGACATTCAAATATAAATACTAATTTAGTTCATAAAAATTTGGATGTAAGCTCAACTATTAATTCTGAAATTATGATTGTGTCAAATACAGAGAATTTTCAGCGTTTTTATTTTCAGATTTCCACAAAGTACCTTGTACTTCCTGTTTCAGCTGGTTGATCTCGGTCTCTAGCTTTACTTCTTGTTCTGAGAAAAATGTAATAGGAAAAAAACTTACAGATAGGACACAGTGATTCACCTGTTTTTATCTGTGAAGTAACTGTGACTCTTATTCTGTTCATGCCACACTGAGCGGGGGTGAAATAAAGTTATTGTTATTTTTTTTATTATTCAGAGCCAAAGCACAACAACAGTCACCTCAAGGCACTTTATCTTGTCAGGTAGATCCTACAATAATACATGGAGAAAAGACCAACAATCATATGACCCCCCTATGAGCAAGCACTTTGGTTACAGTGGGAAGGAAAAACTCCCTTTTAACAGCAAGAAACATCCAAAAAAAAAATAAAAACATTGTTGGTACTAAAGTTGCCCCAGTGAATGAACTAAACATATTCAAACGCAGTAACACAACCTTGTGGACAGAGTTATAGCTCTGACATACATGTATGTTTAGCTTCCAGAGTTTGTTGGCTTCAGTCTGCAGGTGGCGCTACAGCACAAATATACCTTTAAATGTTCACCGAAATGAGAGTTTGAGCAGCGTTGTGTCTTCAAACACTTTGTCTTTAACTGTAACACATTCCAGTCAGCTCGTGATGTTGAGCTGATCAGAGCGTTTTTTTGTTTCTGTGTCTAACATTAAGACATTCAAACATAAATACTTATTTAGTTCATAAAAAATTGGATGTAAGCTCAACTATTAATTCTGAAATTATGATTGTGTCAAATACAGAGAATTTTCAGCATTTTTATTTTCAGATTTTCACAAAGTACCTTGCACTTCCTGCTTCAGCTGGTTGATCTCGGTCTCTAGCTTTGCTTGTTGTTCTGAGAAAAATGCAATAGAAAAAAAACCTTACAGACAATACACAGTGATTCACCTATTTTTATCTGTAAAGTAACTGACTCTTATTATGTACATGCCACACTGAGCGGTGGTTAAATTAAAATCAATTTTATTTTATTTATATAGCGCCAAATCACAACAACAGTTACCTCAAAGCACTTTATCTTGTAAGGTAGATCCTACAATAATACATACAGAGAAAAAAAACCAACAGGCATATGACCCCCTATGAGCAAGCACTTTGGCGACAGTGAGAAGGAAAAACTCCCTTTTAACAGGAAGAAACCTCTGGCAGAACCAGGCTCAGGGAGGGGCGGGGCCATCTGCTGCGACCAGGTTGGGTGAGAGAAGGAAAACAGGATAAAGACATGCTGTGGAAGAGAGACAGAGATTAATAACTACTGATTAAGTTTAGATAAGTCTATTAAGACATGTTGAGGGAGAAAAATGATTGACGAAGAAAAACTCAATGCATCATGGGAATCCCCCAGTATTCTACACCTATTGCAGCATAACTAAGGGAGGATTCAGGGTCACCTGGTCCAGCCCTAACTATATGATTTAGCAAAAAGGAAAGTTTTAAGCCTTATCTTGAAAGTAGAGATAGTGTCTGTCTCCCGAAGCCAAACTGGAAGCTGGTTCCACAGAAGAGGGGCCTGAAAACTGAAGGCTCTGCCTCCCATTCTACTTTTAAATACTCTAGGAACAACAAGTGAGCCTGCAGAGCGAGAGCGAAGTGCTCTAATAGGGTGATATGGTACTACAAGGTCATTAAGATAAGATGGGGCCTGATTATTTAAGACCTTGTATGTGAGGAGCAGGATTTTGAATTCAATTCTGGATTTAACAGGAAGCCAATGAAGGGAAGCCAAAACAGGAGAAATATGCTCTCTCTTTCTAGTCCCTGTCAGTACCCTTGCTGCAGCATTTTGGATCAGCTGAAGACTTTTCAGGGAGTTTTTAGGACATCCTGATAATAAAGAATTACAGTAGTCCAGCCTGGAAGTAATAAATGCATGAACTAGTTTTTCAGCGTCACTCTGAGACAGGATATTTCTAATTTTAGAGATGTTGCGCAAATGGAAGAAAGCAGTCTTACATATTTGTTTAATATGTGCGTTGAAGGACATGTCCTGGTCAAAAATGACTCCAAGGTTCCTCACAGTGTTACTGGAGGCCAAGGTAATGCCATCCAGAGTAAGAATCTGGTTAGATACCATATTTCTAAGATTTTTAGGGCCGAGTACAATAACCTCAGTTAGGGTTAGGATTAAGGAGCTCCTTAGAATTAAGGAGCAGAAAGTTAGCGGCCATCCAGGTCTTTATGTCTTTAAGACATACCTGCAGTTTAAGTAATTGGTGTGTGTTATCTGGCTTCATGGTGTCCTGATTCTTTAATATTGAGGATAAGAACAAACCAACACTGGCCCAGATGAGTTCAGTCAAACGATGATTTTAAACACGTGCGTGGGAAGGTGTATACTGTAACAACATCAGCATAGATCTTCGCTAAAAAGCACACTTCAAAATGGTTTTAATATGTCAGGGTTCAGCCCCTTCTTGCGTCAGCAAAGAATATAACATGCAGCAGTTACAGTTTTCAGATTAACAGTTAATGACAGTTAGACAAGTTCCCATTATCGGCAGCATTTTTACCATACATGGCTGTTTGTTTCAACTGTCTCCCCCTCCAGATGATTCCTGTTGACTTGTTCATTTTGTGCTTATTTTAACACCTCTTGCATCAACTGTTGCTATGCAGGCACACATGCAGTTAGAAGCAAAGTGTATCTCTCACCTCTGACCTAGAACTTCATCTACAGTTAGTTGTGTCTGTAAGCGTGCTTGCCTTGGCCTTCTTGCGCTCAGGTCACTTTACACAATAGATCGCCTGGACATTCACGCCAGACGAAGCTTATGACCTTCAAAAGGACTGTGCGCCAACTCTTTATGAGCGCATTTGCAAAGTGTGTATAAAAATAGCTACAACTATGCATTTAATAAAAAAATTTAATAAGGTGGCACTAATGCAAGCCATGTTAGCAATGATATATTTTCTTTTAATTCCACAATGGTTAGATAGAGCTGGGTGTCATCTGCATAGCAGTGAAAATGTATGCAATGTCTTCTAATGATGCTGCCTAAGGGAAGCATGTATAATGTAAACAGAATTGGTCCTAGCACTGAACCCTGTGGAACACCATAATTGACCTCAGTGTGTGAAGAGGACTCTCCATTTACATGTACAAATTGGAGTCTATTAGATAGATATGATACAAACCACTGCAGTGCAGTACCTGTAATACCTACAGCATGTTCTAATCGCTCTAATAGGATATTATGGTCGACAGTATCGAACGCTGCACTGAGGTCTAGCAGGACAAGCACAGAGATGAGTCCACTGTCAGAGGCCATAAGAAGATCATTTGTAACCTTCACTAAAGCTGTTTCTGTGCTGTGATGAGCTCTGAAACCTGACTGAAACTATTCAAATAAGCCATTCCTCTGCAGATGATCTGTTAGCTGTTTGACAACTACTCTTTCAAGGATGTTTGATATGAAAGGAAGGTTGGAGATTGGCCTATAATTAGCTAAGACAGCTGGGTCTAGAGATGGCTTTTTAAGTAAAGGTTTAACTACAGCCAGCTTGAAGACAGTATCCATAGTCATATGTAGTGAAGAGGTAAAGTCATTAAGATAATCAACCTCTGTGGGAGTAGCGTCCAGCTAGCTGCTTTGCTCCCTGACTATTACCCACAGCCATGGTTCACACATTATTACCCAAAAGTTGAGTATAGATTGTTGGCTTCTGTCTGCAGGTGGTACTACAGCACAAATACAGATGAAAATGATCACAGAAATTAGGCCCAGATTTACTAACACAGCCTGTGAGTGTAATGTTGAAACTTTGTGCCAGTGTAGAGTCGAGTCACAGAGTGATAGAGTATGGATCTATGGATCTTGTGCTCAAAGCTTGTTCCTATGCTGCCATGATTAGTGCCTCTGTGCTGTCTTTCAGTCCAGCTTTGTCCAGCCACTGGTAGGACCTCTGGATGTCAGCCACTTCCTCTATCTGCTGGTGGTACAGTACATGCCAGGCAGGGACATGTCCTTCCATGATGGTTCCTCCTCTTCCTCCTCTTTCTTGGGTTCCTGCTTCCTGAGGTATTCACTGAGCACGCTGTCGGTTTGGGCCATCTTCCTGATGTACTCCTGGATGTTTGTTGTCTCATCCTGGACTGTGGTACTGACACTCGCCAGTCCCCGGCCTCCTTCCTTCCGCTTAGCATACAACCTCAGGGTGCTCCACTTGGGGTGAAACCTTCCATGCATGGTCAGGAGCTTCCTGATCTTGATGTCAGTGGCTTCTATCTCCTCCTTTGGCCAGCTTATTATCCCATCCGGGTACCTGATCACGGGCAGGGCGCAGGTGTCGCTATGATGCGTGACAGGTGGTACTGAGGCAGGTTATTGGCCAGTAGTTGGATGGGACCGGTCCCTTCTGGGGGTCATTGAGGATCAGGACTGTCTGGCCTTCGGTTAGCCATTCTGGGTGTCTCTTGTCAACAAGCAGCTGGTTCATTTGTGCTGTCAGACACTTGTGGAGTGCAGTCAGCTACTTCAGCCAGTTGGCGTGAACCATGTCGGGGCCTGGTGCTGTCCAACTTTCCATACTGGAGACCCTTTCTTGGATATCTGCCACTGTGATGGTTACTGGTCTATTCTTAGATCCACTAGCCACTGAGCCATTACTCAGTGTCCAGCCTTGCTGGTGCTGTTCTCATATTGTTCCCCTGTCACTGAGAGTGCACCTTGGCTGGTTCTGTGGAGAACAGCTGGTTTATTTTCCTGCCTTTGATATCTCTGGCATACCTGATGTTCAGCTGCAGGTGACTTACTAACAGGACAGGTGCAGCATATTAACTGTAATCAGAAAACCCTTTAAATACAGGGAGTGCAGAATTATTAGGCAAGTTGTATTTTTGAGGAATAATTTTATTATTGAACAACAACCATGTTCTCAATGAACCCAAAAAACTCATTAATATCAAAGCTGAATGTTTTTGGAAGTAGTTTTTAGTTTGTTTTTAGTTTTAGCTATTTTAGGGGGATATCTGTGTGTGCAGGTGACTATTACTGTGCATAATTATTAGGCAACTTAACAAAAAACAAATATATACCCATTTCAATTATTTATTTTTACCAGTGAAACCAATATAACATCTCCACATTCACAAATATACATTTCTGACATTCAAAACCAAAACAAATCAGCGACCAGTATAGCCACCTTTCTTTGCAAGGACACTCAAAAGCCTGCCATCCATGGATCCTGTCAGTGTTTTGATCTGTTCACCATCAACATTGCGTGCAGCAGCAACCACAGCCTCCCAGACACTGTTCAGAGAGGTGTACTGTTTTCCCTCCTTGTAAATCTCACATTTGATGATGGACCACAGGTTCTCAATGGGGTTCAGATCAGGTGAACAAGGAGGCCATGTCATTAGTTTTTCTTCTTTTATACCCTTTCTTGCCAGCCACGCTGTGGAGTACTTGGACGCGTGTGATGGAGCATTGTCCTGCATGAAAATCATGTTTTTCTTGAAGGATGCAGACTTCTTCCTGTACCACTGCTTGAAGAAGGTGTCTTCCAGAAACTGGCAGTAGGACTGGGAGTTGAGCTTGACTCCATCCTCAACCCGAAAAGGCCCCACAAGCTCATCTTTGATGATACCGGCCCAAACCAGTACTCCACCTGGTTTGGGCCGGGGTCTTTACCAATCCAGCCACGGGCCCATCCATCTGGCCCATCAAGACTCACTCTCATTTCATCAGTCCATAAAACCTTAGAAAAATCAGTCTTGAGATATTTCTTGGCCCAGTCTTGACGTTTCAGCTTGTGTGTCTTGTTCAGTGGTGGTCGTCTTTCAGCCTTTCTTACCTTGGCCATGTCTCTGAGTATTGCACACCTTGTGCTTTTGGGCACTCCAGTGATGTTGCAGCTCTGAAATATGGCCAAACTGGTGGCAAGTGGCATCTTGGCAGCTGCACGCTTGACTTTTCTCAGTTCATGGGCAGTTATTTTGCGCCTTGGTTTTTCCACATGCTTCTTGCGACCCTGTTGACTATTTTGAATGAAACGCTTGATTGTTCGATGATCACGCTTCAGAAGCTTTGCAATTTTAAGACTGCTGCATCCCTCTGCAAGATATCTCACTATTTTTGACTTTTCTGAGCCTGTCAAGTCCTTCTTTTGACCCATTTTGCCAAAGGAAAGGAAGTTGCCTAATAATTATGCACACCTGATATAGGGTGTTGATGTCATTAGACCACACCCCTTCTCATTACAGAGATGCACATCACCTAATATGCTTAATTGGTAGTAGGCTTTCGAGCCTATACAGCTTGGAGTAAGACAACATGCATGAAGAGGATGATGTGGACAAAATACTCATTTGCCTAATAATTCTGCACTCCCTGTAGAGGTAATACACTTTCATCAACCACAATGGGGACAAATAAAAAGAAGCAGAGAAAAGAAAGATTTTCTCAGGCTGGAGGTCCTAGTTGATTGATGAAAATGTTTAATGATGTTAACCAAAATCTGAACATTCAGTCTGGCTGTCAGAAAGCTATTTGGGAGTCTGTTTTAAAAAGGAAGAATGAAAGCGACTGAATGTGAAAGAGCGCTCCATTGAAGAAATTTAAAAAAGGTGACATGATCTCCAATAACTCAGACGCCCTCTACAGGAAAGGGCAGAGCAGGCTGTACCTGCTGCGGAGACTCAGGTCGTTTGGAGTGTAGGGCCCACTCCTGAAGACCTTCTATGACTCTCTGGTGGCCTCAGCCATCTTTTATGGTGTGGTCTGCTGGGACAGCAGCATCTCTGCTGGGGACAGGAAGAGACTGAACAGGCTGATCAGAAGGGCCAGCTCTGTTCTAGGATGCCCTCTGGACCCAGTGGAGGTGGTGAGTGACAGGAGAATGGCGGCTAAGCTGTCATCCCTGTTGGACAACATCTCCCACCCCATGCAGGAGACTGTGACAGCACTGAGCAGCTCCTACAGGCTGCGGCACCCACGGTGTGGGACGGAGAGATTTCGCAGGTCTTTCCTCCCCACTGCTGTCAGACTCCACAACAAAGACTTTAACTGATCAAACACACACATCCACACATGTGCAATAACACTAATGTACAATAATCTTTTCTGGCATCGTTGTATTTTTACTCAGTTGTATATAGCATTTGTATTCTATTTTTATCTTATTGTATATTTTATTCTATTTTATTCTACTGTATATAGTATTTTATTTTATTCTATTCTGTACAGTTGTGTACTGTATTTATTCTTATTTTATTTTATTCTAATTTTTGCTTCATAACTTTTGCACTGTCCACTTCCTGCTGTGACAAAACAAATTTCCCACGTGTGGGACTAATAAAGGTTATCTTATCTTATCTTATCTTAATACACACAATCAAATATTGTACACAACAAGGTTAAGGAGACTGTTGGAGATCCTGCTGATGAAATACCCTTGATTGCTGTGGTCAAGGTTATTGATTCCCTGGTCATGGTGCTGAGAGTTGTACACAAAGTAAACAATGTACTTAAATATAGTCTCAGTGCATGCTCCCAGATCACATTATGCTCTGTTGAACTTATGCTTTTGATTTAACAGGGAAACTTCAACTGCTGTGAACATTCCAGCAGAGGTGGATCAAACAATTATATAAATGTGAACATGTGTCAGAAATATGAATATATTAACATTTCTATAGACAGATTTCTACAAAATACCTTCTGAGTGCAGCTTCAGCTGGTCGATCTCAGTCTCCAGCTTTGCTGCTTGTTCTAAGACAAATGAAAAAGAAAAAACTCACAGACACAGACTTTAAATGATGGTTAGAATTGTTGCATCAGCACAGAAACTGGTGTTTAAGTAAATGTTGAAGTATTTGGTTTGGAAGTGTTTGCCATGAAGAGGAGCTGTGAGCTGTTTCATTATAAACACATTCCCGTCAGCTTAATATCAGACACTGGAGCCAAAAATGTCTCTTTTCATCTGAGCATCAGGAACTGTTTTACAATGAAAACAAATCTGGAAGGTTACATCTTTTGCAGAAATGATCAGACATGATGATTTCCACACAATACCTTTGGACTGCAGCTTCAGCTGGTCAATCTCAGTCTTCTGTCTCCCCATTTCTTTCAGCTTTGCTGTCTGATCTGAAATAGATGAAAATCTTTTTTTTTTTATTTCGCTGCATTATTATTTTCCCTGAAAACTAATATTTTTAAAAGATATTCAATTTCACCGGAAAACACAGAATCATGAATATTTGTCATTCCTCATTTCTGTCATTCTGAATATTTCTCAGATAAATTTGATATCTGTGTAACACAATAACCTGACATGACGCTGTACCTTGATTCTCTTTCTGTAGGACAGTGATCCGCTCTGTCTGTAGAGCCAGTGAGACTGCCATCTCTCTGAGCACAGCATGGATGTCCTGTTGTGGACAGGGTTGTTGGTTTGAAATCTGCTGGTCAACAATTTCATTATCTGCCTCTGTCTGATTTGTGGAAACAGAGCAGACCAGAAGCAACAGTGAGAAAAACACCATGATCTCCATTCTGTCAGTAAAAACTCAACAGTATCTGTGTCATCTGCAAACCTGACTGACTTTTATATTACACAGTACAAAGGGGAGGTCACTGTTTCATTAGATTCAGTAACCCTACAATAACTGAGGGCAAAAGTAACTCTAGTAAATCAGTGACTAATGTAATCTTTATGGCTTGAAGACAGACTACAAGGAAAACAACAACTAACTATCAATGATTGTTAACTGACAGTGAATCAGGTCAACACGTGTTCATTGTAAATAAGAGCAAATATGATCTCCATGAAGGGATTTCTATTCAGAAGAAATTTAAAATTGGAAACATGGATTAATCAACAAAAATCATTTTGCATATCGAAGATTACTTATTATCATCACTGATTAACAATTAATTAATTAAAAAAACTGAGGCTGACAAAGTGGCAAATGATTGAGGTGACCTAATTATTTATGTAATGTTTATGACTTACAGATACAAGCATTTAAATAATCATTATGAACTTCCACTAACTCAGAAGAATCTTAAGCCTATATTTAAAAAGTCCTCTGTACATCTGGGACTACATCCTGTTATCACTGAGAAACAGACAAACTCAGCACTCTGAGCTGTGTTGGATTCTCTGTTTTATTCCTTTAGTTCTCAGCAGTAATGATGTTATGAACAGCCTTCAAACTGTCACAGACATATCATCAAGGACAGCAGCTTTACAAACTGCACATCTTTATTTAGACTTCTTCTCTCTGTTTGATCTCTGAGCTGACTTCAACAATAACTTCATCTAAACCATCAACATGTCTGTTAGAACCCATCCATGCAACACTGCTCACAGATGTGTTACCTTCACTTCCACATTATATCAGGTAAGTTTCTCTTCATCAACAAAGTAAAAGAACTAGGGTTGGTGTGATCACATGTTTTTCTAAATGCTCCTCCTAAAGCACCAGACAGACTTTTTTGTCCACACCAGTGTACATACACACAATCTTTACTCACCTGATCACCAAATCTTGTTCCCTGCTAGGTCATCCTCTTCCTCCAAAAGAAATGAGAATTTTACTTTGGGGTTCAAAGCTTCTTTGTCTCCTGTTTCCTCCACCAGCTGAGCAGCTCTCCATCAGACACAAGTCTGTCCCCATCCTCCAGCTCTGATGCATTTCTGTTTGGTGGTTCTATCCTGCTGAGCATCGAGGTGCAGGATGTCCACAGAAGCACAGACGGAGCAGCCACACAGCTGTCCAAGAAGGCAAGCTGCATCTAGCTCTAAAACCTTATCCACAGGCATCACCTCTCAGACACCTACTGACACTTAGACACGTGCATGCTGATGAGTACAATGTTCATATAGTGTTGCAGGATGCAGAGCCCACGGTGCAGCTTAGGACTGGATAAATGATCACATGTTAATCTCAGTTATGATTGTTGACTTCCATCACTCATGAACACAAGATCATTGGAATAAAATGATTCTTTTTGCATTAACAGTCATTATGAATATTATAAATTCATAATTCTTATAAATCAAGTAAACTTCTTTCCTTTGTAGAAGTTTAAACACACTCACAGTTTAGTTCAGCTCAAGCCAAGATCTCAAAAAGAAGCTTTGAAAAGCTCAACACTATGCAAGTTTCTCTCTTGCATTTTGTCATCTATATGTCATTGGGTGGAAGTAAATTTAATGTTTTATTCTGTTGTATTAGTTTGTTTTGATAGTTTACATGGTTCTATATTTATTGTTTGCATGCTTTTATTTTGAAAGATTAGTATTATTTCCTATCCACATCTTCCCATCTTCACCATCTGCTCAGTCACCTGTTATAAAGATGAAGGTCAGCACAGTGAAGCAGAGTGGACACACAGCAGGGTCACAGCTGAGCGAGCAGCAAAATGGTCGTCATGGAAACCTGTCCACAGAGTTCTGTCTGTGGAGCTGACGTCAGTGGACGAGGAGCTGGACCCAGAAAAATAAGGGACTCAACTTGTGAAAGACTGATCGCTTAAGAGATGATCTGTGTTACGACTGTTGCACCCGTGCACATCATCACATCAGAGTTTGATCTTGTGTCAACCTCCTGTTCATCACAGAGTTCACATTATGAGCTACAGGGATGGAAATTAACATCTCAGCAGAGGACCAGAGGAGGAAGAGGAAACCAGCTTGTGCTGTACCTCAGATGGTGAATACAGATACTAATAAACCAGAATATTAACACAATTCTACGTTCTTTCCAAGAGTGTTTGCAAACAAACACAAACATTTGAAATTCACCATCTCATCTACAGCAGTGATCTACTGTTTACTCTGTGAGAGAGAAACAGTCTTTTTCATCTTCAGCTACATGATAACAAGCTTTTATTGTGTTGAACCATTTCTTAGATCTTAAAGTGAAGCTGATTACACTCAGACACTGAAGCAAACCTCTCACTGTATTTTATATAGAAGCTGGATGACTGCAGAGCAACAGTTTGTAACATATAAAAAATGCTCTGATAGTTTTCATCTGTACCTCGACCCAGATTGTTAAAACAACCTCACCCTAATCTTGCAATGCTTCATATCAAAGTTTTTTTTATTATTCAATGTCCATTAAGATAAAATGAATACAGCTTATAGGAAAAAGTCCTTCTGACTGATTCTTCTTTAAGGGGTCCAGACTCATAGCAGGTCTATTTAATGGACCATTTTAACAACACAGTCATCAGGCTGTCACTGCTCCCTGTGAACACTTTAAACTTTGGACCTAAATGGCACAATTAGCCTTGGGCAAAAAGTCAAAGTCCAGTTTTGTGAGTACAGAAAACACGTGCATGATATTTGTTTGTGAAGGAGTGATGGGAACTGATAACACTGTATTTCCTCATACTTCTGGAGCTTTGACAAACTGACTGATGTTTGTTGTTGTAGATCTGCAGCATCCTCATACAGGAAGTCTGGTTCGGCTCTCTGATAAAAAGAAAAGTCTTCATCTCTGGTCCTCTGAGTCTTACAGTAGATAACACAGAGGTCACAGGGAGTTTCTGTGGATGCTTTAATGTCCAAGTGTCTTTCCTGCTCACCCTGATATGAAAAAGACCGAGTAGCCCTGCAGGTCAAATCTGATCAGTTACACCTGTTATGGCTAAATTTAACAACACTGACCATTTCATTAAAAGTAATGAGCAGATAATGAGGGTAAATTCTATAGCAACAAAGTTTCAGCACAATAAGGTGTATGAGTTTGGGAAGAAATAAAGTTTACTAACAGTAGTAAGGTGTTATTGCCATCAGCTATTGATGGGGTTATTGGCAATAAGAATATTGCCGAATTATGGAGAAAATATTACAGAAAAAAATCTTAACTGTGTAAAGAGTGAAAGATTGCGTTTATCTAATATTAGTTTCAATAATGGCTATTCAACCTGAAAAAGTACAACCTGCCATTAAGAGGATGCCTCCAAGCTGGTGGTTTAGACCCATTATCAGCAGCTGTCAAGTTAGATGAATGTAAAACTGGGTGTATGCTGGGTAATCTTCTTGTTTATCATTTAATGTACACTGACGCTGTTAAGGGAAAATCCCAAATGGCAAACTGCAAATATAAACAGAACACAATGAGACAGCGTAATGAATCACATGTACATGGGTGAGCGTCTCAGAAGAGAGTCACACAGTGTACCTTTTTATTCGTGCATTTATAGTCACTGGTGCCCACACAACAGGGCGGAGTATTTTCGCTCTTCTCAGAAAAATGACTATACAACAGTATGTGGCTATCTTACTGGAACATTCCGTTCCTCTTTTTATCAAGACATGTTACACAGGCGTGCTCTCCCGCCCAGCAGGCCGTCCAAGGACGAGCTTCCGGCAAGCAATATGAATCACAAACAGCAATGCATTTAATAAAAATCTTTTTACAGACGCTTTGGTCATTTTGTGTCCTTACAGTGCTGGTTAGTGTTTGTGCTAGTTATGGTGCTCAGTATGATATTGCTTTTAACCCTATTGTGATCGCTACAACTGAGGAGGAATTTTCCTTAAAATTCCAAGCCGGACATCTGCAAGTCAAATGTTTTTTCACGAGTAACGTCCCAACTTTTCATGACTTACTAAAGAACTAAGTACGAATTTATGTGCCGTTTGAATAACTTGAGACGTTCAACAGTAAAAGCTTTGCCAGTTCTAACACATGGTGGCACAAAGTGTGTGTCAAGTTTTTATAAACTTTGGAAAAAGTGTCCGTATATTCTGTGAGTTTTGTCTTTGTTGTTTATTTTTAATGATATAATGACTCATTTTGTCTGAAATCAAATCAAATATGATAGAACTGTTACTTTAAAAGACGGGACGAACCTGAACTATTTACACCAAAATTATAATTTTTTTACAATTGCAACTAATTAAAAAACTAATACCCAAATCACCTGAACTCTACTTTCTAACTAACCTACTGTGAGCTGAGTTTGTTCTTATCTTTGATGAGGAGAGGTTGGAGGAAGGACGAGCACAGCCAGGTCTAAAGATGCTCTTATCCCCGAGTCCCGTGTTGATGATCATCACCCAACAGGACAGCAGCATCCAGTGGACGTATGATGTCAATCAAAATCCTTCTGAATGAACCGTCTAACACGGCAACAATGAGCAGATGAAAAGCCAAAACTTCAATCCAAACTTCTGACCTGCTCATCTCACAGAAGACAAAAGGGAAGAAGCCCGAATCTCTTCTTCACCTCACTTTTATACCTGCTCACCCTTTCTCTCCTGCTGGACGTCACAGCTTCACACTTTAAACATCCAATCAAGTTGTTGACATCAAATCATGTGATGTCCACCCTCACCTTATCTGTCTCCATCTGTCTGACTTTCTCCACAGATATGATTTAAAACAGAATTTAAACTTTAAAATCGCTTCATTACATTTTCTTGTTTTCTGAAAAACAGAAACTTGATCATATTTGAGATAAAGATATTTGTTTAAAATGTAGAGCGTAAAAGTAAAGAGTAGTCAGAAAAAAAAACTCAAGTACAGATACCTGTAAATTGTACTTAAGTACAGTAACAAAGTATTTGTACGTAGTACAAATACTTAGTAATTAAGTCTCGCATGTCTGTGTCGAATTTTCCACCAACTGAAAACTGGACAGAAAGCCTGAACTTTCCTTCTACCTCTGGATACTCAACAGTCAGTACTTTTACTTGTAACAGTGAACATTAGGATTCTGATTACCTCCATTGGTGTAATGTTTTGTTTCAGCAGGAAACAGCATCTTTGAAAAGAAGTTTTAATTGTAAATCCTCCTCCTCACTAATGTCCGGGTGTCAGACACAAACAGGAGAGTGGGGATCAAACTCTGGCTGTTGTGGATCCTCCAGGTCTGTTTAACACCAGCAAGAGTGAACCTGATGTGAGGAGGGAAATCACTCGGGTCTAAATGGTCCTGTTCACCCACGGAGACGACCTGAAGAGGAACACAGAAGAAGTTATCACTGACAGCAGATCGCTCCATAACTTACATCTACATGTAGAAGACAGGTTTGATGTTATACTCATGTTCATGCAGAAATGTAGAGAATGTCAGAGTTGACTGATACTGGGAGACTGAACACTGGGAAGGATGGGATACTTTAAGTAGTGCAAAGCTGGAAAAGGAAGACAGTCTGTGCTCATATCCTGAAGTCCAGTCAACTAACTGCTGTTTTTTATTTTAAATAATTATAATTTAGTCCTTTTTTCAGTTTGAGCAGCACATTTATTTAGCATTTAAATAAATACTGCTTTATGTTTGAGACAACACCACATCCATATACATCTAGAGACACTTCACTGTCAGGCTGTTAGCTAACCGTCACATGTGTTGCACTCAAATGCTGTGTCAAGAGATTTATTCTAAATGACACTTCTTCAGCTGAGAGTCAGAGAGTGGAGACACACACGCTGTAGATTTTTACTTGCAAGGGCGTTCACAGAGCGCTCACATCAGAGTGGGGGCCCTGTGAAGTGCGCGCTCTGTTCTTGCACTTGTCTTTATTTATACACAAGAAAAATGAATACATTTGTTCAGTGACGTGAGCATGTGCATATGTGTGTGTGTGTGTGTGTGTGTGTGTGTGTGTGTGTGTGTGTGTGTGTGTGTGCGAGGTCAGAACTGCTTGTTCAACTTCTTACTATCGCTGTGGGAAGATTCAGATAAAAATATCAGAACACGTTTTATAAAGAACAATCAGTTCTAAGCAAGGAAAAGGTCATCATGCAGTATTCTATCACATGTAAACTTATATCATTAAAAGCTTATACTGACTACTAAATACAATTTTCTATTGACATGCTGCAAAACCTGTTTAAATAAAAAATCACACTGAACTGTTTTATTACAATGAAATGAAAAATGAAATATAAAAAACACATTTTTAACAAATATAAGAATGAAGAAAACAGGGTTAACCCAGGGCAGTAATGTTGTTCATAATAGTGTTTTCGTTTGTTTATCTTATAATTTGTGAATCTGCAAACGTTACCACTCAGTCCTTATTTATATGAAAGTAGCTATATTGTGGTGGGGCTTGTTTATTTGTTTTGTTTTGTTTTGTCTTTACTATACTTTTACTTTATATATTGTTTGTTTAATTTAAGGCTAAAAGAAAATTAAATCAATGAGACGTAAAATTTGAGGGGGTAGGGACTAATAAGTGTATACTTCTGCCTACTCCTTTTCAACCAAAAGAATGGAATGATATTTTGTAATGATTGTGAATGCACATGTTTGAAATAAAAATGAACTGAACTGAACAATAATTTCAGTGTATTTAATGAAGCCATGCATGTTTGTCTCTGAGCTACAGCGATTTGAAAAAGATGCAGGTGAGTGTGAACATGTGTGATCCTGAATAACTCCACAGGTACACGAGATACATGAAATATGCAGGACTGAGAAACACATTTGACCTGATCAGCAGCAGGATGTTTGTCTGTAAACAGATGATGAAGTAAATTCAAAGCTGTGAACATCACGTGGAACAAAAGCTGGAACACATCAAAATACAACGAACAGAAACAGTGTTTAAGTGGAAACTGCATGAAGGCAGAGCTGAGAGAGTTTTCAAAGAAATGATGGTTTAAATGAAAGATTGGGAACAGTTTCCTCTGGGTTCCTTTTCAGGTTACAGATTTATTGTCATTTTAGTTGAATGTCATTAGACACTCTGCTGATGTGCTTCATCTCTCTCAACCTCAGTGCGGGTGTAATACCTTCTCTGACCACTGTTGCACGTCACATTTGATAGAATCAGGAATCGATGGTCGTTCGGAGCACTTTTAGTAACATGTTGGACTGATTTAACAAAGACACCAACAAATGATCTGATTTGAAAAGCTTCAGGTGTGTGAAGAGTGAGGAGGAGGAGCTGTGAAGACACCTGAACACGGAAAACAGCCAAAATATTCAAAACAACTTTATTGTCCACTTTTTGTGTGTACAAAGTGATTTGTCTTTGATTCAGTCACATGAACACATCACACACAGACAGGACAGAGTGCAGTGAAACACATAATCACATGTTTATACTCATCATGTGTGTTTTATCTGTCTTTGGTCTTTTGCTGCGCACTTTGGAAATTCATGTAATAAACCTTTAATAAACTAATCGAATAAAAAAGTCACGTCAAACAGTTTTTCTGTGTTCGTTCCTCTCGGCTGCTTCCTTCTGTGTAACCTCCACCATGGTTCACTGTGCAGCCGGTGATGCTGCAGTCGCTCAGGAAAAGGAGAATAAAGGTGGAGAAACTCCACAGACAGCCTCACTCTGTAGAGCCTGTTGATGAAGAAGGTTAATCAGGAGACGTTTACAGCTCACAGCTCATCGGCTGTGTCAGGAGGTGAAGCAGGAACTCAGCCTGTTATTGATTATTGATTTGTTACCTCTGATTCTCTGCTGGAGTGAAACTTCCTTCTTCAGTGGCCACAAACGAGCGACCAGGTTTTGAGCATCCTCGTAATGTTGAAAGTCAGATTCAGGTGTGACTGTCACAGCATCAGGCTCACAGAACGTGAGGTTCTTCCTCAGATCATCAGAATCAAACTTCAGCACCTGGAAAAGAAAATGAACAGAGAGAAAAAGACGACAACATTTTTACACAAAATCCTACAAAATGAAACTCAAACAGAACTGAAACATTTAAGTTTATTTACAGTAAACATGTTCATTTATTCATCAAACCTCCAAACACACCAACTCTGGCAGAAACACACAAAGAACAAAAACTCAGAAAGACAAGAATCAAAAAGCTTCTTCCAGCTTTAAGATGATTAAACACAATAATGTTCCTGATGTTTCTGCAGGTGTGTGAGGAGGAGGAGCAGTGAAGGTACCTGCCCACCCTCCACATGCAGGGCGATGGCGACGTGGTCCCAAACATAAAACTGAGGTCGCTCATTCACCTCCTCAGCATCCATCAGGTTTTCCTCACGTCTTTCAATCAGCTCGTATCTGAGAGGAAGCAGCGTCTGAATCAGCTGACAGTGTTAAAGGTCATGTGCTGGGTCATTACTCTGCCCTAATCTTAGAAATATGGTATCTAACCAGATTCTTACTCTGGATGGCATTACCTTGGCCTCCAGTAATGCTGTGAGGAACCTTGGAGTCATTTTTGACCAGGACATGTCCTTCAATGCACATATTAAACAAATATGTAAGACTGCTTTCTTCCATTTGCGCAACATCTCTAAAATTAGAAATATCCTGTCTCAGAGTGATGCTGAAAAACTAGTTCATGCATTTATTACTTCCAGGCTGGACTACTGTAATTCATTATTATCAGGATGTCCTAAAAACTCCCTGAAAAGCCTTCAGCTGATCCAAAATGCTGCAGCAAGAGTCCTGACAGGGACTAGAAAGAGAGAGCAGATTTCTCCTGTTTTGGCTTCCCTTCATTGGCTTCCTGTTAAATCCAGAATTGAATTCAAAATCCTGCTCCTCACATACAAGGTCTTAAATAATCAGGCCCCATCTTATCTTAATGACCTTGTAGTACCATATCACCCTATTAGAGCACTTCGCTCTCGGACTGCAGGCCTACTTGTTGTTCCTAGAGTATTTAAAAGTAGAATGGGAGGCAGAGCCTTCAGTGTTCCGGGCCCTGTGGCTCAGGTGGTAGAGCAGATCAGCTACTGATCGGAAGGTTGTTGGTTCGATCTTGGCTTCCCCAGTCAGCACGTCAAATATCCTTGGGCAAGATACTAATCCCAACTTGCCCTCCGATGTGTTCATCGGAGTGTGAATGTAGATTAGTTTGCACTTGTGTTTAGAAGTGCTTGTATGAGTAGGTGTGAACGAGGCATGTTGTATAGAGCGCTTTAAGTATTTTGGGAGAGTAGAAAAGCGCTATATAAGAATCAGTCCATTTACCATCTTCTGTGGAACCAGCTTCCAGTTTGGATTCAGGAGACAGATACTA
The DNA here is from genome assembly GCF_001858045.2 of Oreochromis niloticus. Classification (NCBI taxonomy): domain Eukaryota; kingdom Metazoa; phylum Chordata; class Actinopteri; order Cichliformes; family Cichlidae; genus Oreochromis; species Oreochromis niloticus. Next base: position 50,405 of record NW_020327120.1, read on the forward strand.
TTGTTGTGTCCAAATTCATGGGCTGCATCCTCCTGAGGACCCGGCCTTCGCGGTCTACGTAGGCCGGAAGTAAACGGATGTTGAATTGGACGGTCTAGTCTTCAGGTCTGCGTCACCGCTGTCTCGGTGGAGTCTAATAAACTCGGCCGTCTGCTCCTTGCTATCTAAAATATAACCAGACGCTGGCGTAAACTCTCGACCATCTCACACTTCTGTTTAATCAGTTTTCTGTTTGACGTTTATTCAGCTGTGTGAAAACCACCCGGGGGATTAATAATGTTTTATTTTATCTAATCTAATCTAAGCCAAACCGATTTACTCACAAACAAATAAAACACTGAAAAAAGCCAAACAATTACATTTTTAAGTTATCCGAGTGACTTATATATCATGTTTAACCTGAGTAGCGAACGAGCGGGGGTCTGAAAACAATGAAGCCGGGATTCCGCTGCTCTCGATGGCTCGATTGACCACTGATTTTAACTTCAGTATTTTCATGCTGTCAGAGTTACACAGCCTCAGCTACACGGAGGGATCGACCTCAGGTTTTTTCCCTCGTATCTTCATAAGATCAGGAAACATCAAAATGCTGGATGACTTCAAAAAATATACAGAAAATAAGTTCTGTATAAAAGTCTGGAGAAATATTCAGATTCTACTGTTTTTTACATAGAATGTGTCTGTCTATCTGTGTGTGTGTCTATCTGTGTGTGTGTCTGTCTGTGTGTGTGTGTGTGTGTGTGTGTGTGTGTGTGTGTGTGTGTGTGTGTTGTAACATCTGTGTCTTACTTGTGTGTCTCACACATGGCCTCGGGCCTCCAGGTAAAGTGTCCGTCCCTGTAAGCACAGACGTTGCTCGGATCGTCGGGCAGGACGGGATACTTGGTGAAGCGCTCGCCATCGTGCGGGCTGTGGACCAGCACAGCGTACTGCACGGCCTGTTTGTACAGGGAAGTCTTGAAGACCCGCATGACGGGCGCAGCACCAAAGCAAAACTGAGAGAACAAAACTGGTTTAGGTGGACGTCTCACTGACTGTGAATCAGTAACTCGAGACATGAACAGTGAGAGGTCGAGGTAGGCAACATCATCTGACAGACACAGCTGGTTAGTGTAGAGAGAGGTGGGACAGAGAGAGACTGAAGTCCCCTGGCTTACCTCTCAGTACATCTGAGAGAGGGTAGAAAGGCCTAACATCCTGTCTTATACGTTTGAAACCATACAGAAACAGAGCTTACCTTGGTCAGCTTTTGCTAATAAATAATCTTCATTCTTAATCAAAGATTGAACCATAAGTTTGATGAATGTGTTTAGTTTGATTAGAGAACATGTCTGTTCTAATCTGTGGATCTTGTGTGTGTAAATGTGATCCAGCTTCAACCTCAGCAGATTGTCTGAGTGTGACTGCAGGAATGTGAAAGTTAAGAAATGCGTCTCCATCATAATACATGATTCTGAGTAAAAGTAATGGTACTGAGTGTTAAACAGATTCATGTGTGATTCAGCTGATAATTAATCTTAATTGCTTAATACTGATCAGAATATATCAGGTATGTTAAAAATGAGCAAGTTTTAGTTTAAATAATAAAAACAATAAGAAAATGTGATCAATGAAATGATTCAAAGACAGGCCTCGCACTGAAAGGCTGTGCAGGGTTACTTCCTCTCATGCCTGCATCCTCTGAAGGTTCAGCCTGGGTAGCTCACAGTCACAAATTACAGCAAGTTATGTCAGAGGAGCGGCAGCCACCCAAGACTGTGGGCTTCAAACTGGTTTTTGATTTGATTTTTTTGCGTTTTCTCGGCTCATTTTTGCCGCGTTAAAGAATCAAGAAGACTTCAACCCAGCACCAAACACAAGGATAAGTGCATCTTTGGATCCAGCTGTGCTCTTCTTTCCAGCCTCTCTCCTCCAAACATCAGAACAAACTCAGCGTTAGCTCAGAGCACGTTAGTTAGATTACTGTAATACAAGTGATTTGACTGATTAATATTCTGACTGTTTTGTTATTTTATTCTGCCTTTTCTTTGCTCCTGCTAAATTGTTTTAATGAAATATGCTGCAGTTTAAGTCTAAACTGTGCAAATGTCCTTTTTACCCCTTTGTGAAACAGTAAAGGTCAAATAAATGGCTCTTACAGGTTCCTCCAGCCCTTTAAAAGTAACAGAGCCATGAAATTTAAGCCAGTTAGTTACCAAATGCACCGACCTAGAGGGGAGCTGTTGTTAACAGGTGTGGTTGGTTGGTTACTCAGGACCCTGGGGGTCCTGGTGGGTCAACACCTGGAGTGGGGAGGTTAGTGCTGGGCGGGTTCCCTCACCCACACCGGCTCCATCTAAACTCTGGGTAAGATTCAGAGAATCAGAGATTAGGACAGAGCTGATCCAGGGTGGTGGCCCCACAGATCGACCGTATCAGGTCCTCAGTGGTCACGTGACTTTTGTCTCTGCAGTTTGCTCTCTTCCAGTCTGATGTGATGGACGGACTGAGCGGTTTAAAAACATTTTTCCTTTAACAAACTCAGAGTGCCACATGAAAGTTTGTCTCCTGCAATAAAACAGCATTAAGTTCTTCTGTAACTGTTCATTTAAATTAAAGGAGTCCGTACCTGCTTGCTGTAGGCCTCCAGCACCTCCTCCACTGGGAAGGTGAAGCGGTACGATCCATACCTGGACTTCTCACTGAAGGCTGGAGAGGAGGCGAACTTCCACAGGAAGCTCTGCTGCCTCCGGGCCTGCTCCTCGGTCCAGTTTGGGAAGGCCTCCTCCAGGAGCCTCCTCTCAGCTGACTGGATCTCCTGTGGTGCCACAGCCAGACTCCACCACACCAGGGACAGTCTGTCTGGATCCTTTGAGCTGCTGTTCGGATCCTTAAAGCCTCCGTCCTTTCTGATTTCTCCTAACATGTTTGTTTCGTGTTTCAGATGAAACACGTGAAGCTCCGGCTGAGGGTATGGACGCATGTTTTTATGAAGGTACTGGTTTCCAAAACCATATATCCGTGCTTCCTGTTTGAAGTCTTCCAGCCTTAAATGCTGACTTTCTATAAAAAGTTCATCAAATCCTCTGCTGTTGGTTTGTTTCTGCATGATCAGGTGAAGGATCCAGATCCAAAACACCAGTGAACAGTCCAGACTGTCAGTGTCACTCTGTGCTGACGGGGAGAGGAGGCACATGTGCCCAGACGCCCATCAGCTGGTTATCTGGAAATAAAAGTTAATCTTTCAACACACACACAATAAATTAAAGTCCTGTTATAGTAATCAGCATGATCAGCACTGGTGTGAGTCACTGGATAAGATTTCTTAAAGCACCTAGGGGTGATTACTAATTATAGGAACTCACTTACAGGAGCCCAAAAGCTTTGTCGCAGCTGGATCCAGGAGGCAGACGCTCTTTCTAAGTTTGATGATTAGGCTGAAGACTTTCCTCTTTGATAAAGCTGGAAACACAGACAGTATGATTAGGAAATGAGAAGTGACCAGCAGCAAAAAGAGGAAAAACATCTCTCAATAAAACCAAATATCACAAACTAAAATAACTCGGAGACGAGAGACAAAGAAAGTTGCTCAGCTATTAGCTGAGATCCACAGAGTCCACGCTGCTGTGCAGAGGTGAGGAGCTCTCAGTGTGTTTGATTTGATCTATAAGGAGAAACCAGCGCTCTGACAAAACCTTTAGGCCAGGGGTCTGCAACCTTTAACACCCAAAGAGCCACTTGGACCCGGTTTCCACGCAAAAGAAAACACTGGGAGCCGCAAATACTTTTTGACATCTAAAATGAAGATAACACTGTATATATTGTTTTTTACTTTTATGCTTTGTGTGAACAACTAAGGTGTGCTACTTATGAAATCCATGAAGTGCTACGGAGAAAATTACATTTCACTTATGTAATTAACACATTTTGAACTCTTAAAGAAATATAACAAAAGGAAAGACACCAACCTGAACTAAAATGATGCATGTAGCAAACAAAAACTGTTGTCAGCCGCTACATAACTTTGCACTTTTGCTGTAACAAAACAAATTTCCCACCTGTGGGACTAATAAAGGCCATCTTATCTTATCACCCTTATATCTCCTTTGGGCTGTTGGAGCCTTGACCTGACTCATAAAAAATAATTGGAAAAAAAAAGCACTATGCTGCTGAAAAATGAAAAAGAAAAATAGATATTTGCAAAATTCTGCCTAAATATGTATTTTACCTGGTTAATGCGTGCGGCGGGGCGTGGTCTGCAGCGCCGCTGCAGGGGAGGCGGACGCACCTGAGCGGGACCCGCAATCACGCCTCGCCACCTTAACGTCTGCGCTATCTGTGCTGTTGTGTCGGTCTGTGTCGGGCTGTGAGCTGAAAAGCTACAGCCGGCTGTATGCGTACAGCAACTGTGTGTGAAAAGTGGTCAATAAAGAGATGCTGAAAAGCGTGTTCATGGAAACATCGTCGGGTCTGCCGTGATGTGTTTACAATGGGACTTCTGCTCCTGAACCTCTGCGCACAGAGTCCGCAAATCGGGGCTGTGCGAAGTTCATCTTTACACAGGACTGTAAGCTGTCATCTGTGAGGCGTGAGCGGTGTTTTAAACATAGTTCACGGTGGAGAACAGCTGCTGACATAATGTGGATCCGAAGATCCGTAATAATAATGGTTGAAAGTCTCGATAAAGGCACGGCGTTTTGGCGGGTATACCGGCTTCCGCAAGTGTGACGCTTATTTTGAGCGATGAAAAAAATAATAGAATATAATTATATTTTTATATTTCAATATCACAATAATCTTCCAATTTAGAACTACAAGTTAAAAAAGAACTAACATAAATAAAATACACTTTAGCTAAATACTTCTAATTTATTTTCCCAAACCACGCGGAGCCGCAGTATAAGGACTAAAGAGCCCTGCTTTAGGCAAATACACACATCTGCAGGGATAGTAACTGTCACCCTCAGTTTGACACCTGTGACACGACATGACCCTTTCACGACAAATGCTGCGTTTCCGTAGTGTAGTGGAAAGGTCCCCGGTTAGAAACTGGCGGAAACATTTCTTCTCTTTTTTTTTCAATTCTGAAATGACAACAACAGCTGCAGGAGTTTCATGTTTCCTGAAACAACATTGTTTTCCTTGTTTCTGACGCCTCAGTATCTTTATGTAACCTGAACAATGAATATGATTAGAAAACGAGCGCAGGACGAATGAGGACAGATCACATATGAAGGCTCAGGTGTGGGTTTGTGTGAATGTCACAGGTATGTTTACGTTTTATGGTAAATATCAAAGTAACAGTGAAACAGCGACAGCGTTAGTATCCCTCCCCCTGTCACACCGGGGAGAACTTTAAAAAAAAACAAAAAAAAAACAAAACACTAATTTATTGACTTCGTGCATGCTTGCAAAAAACCTTACTGCAAACCCACTCAAAGACTAATAAAAAGTGTTAACAACTCTGTGTAATGTTTACAGATTAAACTATTCACGGCACCTCACACAAAGGTTTCCTGGCGCAGGCCCAGAGGGATTTGTGTCCTCCCAGTAAGAACTTTCTGCTTTAACAGTCGAACACACATCCCTGAGGTTCCGTCTGTGCTGCTCTCTGAAGTCCAAACACTTATTTTTATTATACGTTCTTCCCAACAGGCCTTTTATTCCTTTTGATCTCGTTGCTCGTCGTCAAAGTAATCTATTTAATTACTCGTCAGAAAGTCATTTGTTAGAAAGTCATTAGCTGAAACTCGCTGTTACATAATTACCAGTGAACAGGACAAACCTGAGGCCACACACACCAGCACGAATCCTGAGGATACAACCAAAGTTTTCCTTTATTATCATCAGTGTTTGCTCACCTACGAACACAACAGCTGAACGCAGCTCTGCTCCTTTCATGCGGTAAAAACCAAAGTAACATCCATGTCTTCTTTCCTCAACATCTGTAAACAGCTCCACCATTTTCCTCCGCCTCCTCCAAACTGAAATCAGCTGACTGTCGCCCACGACCAGATAGAAACACGAGTGTCTGTTTTTCTTTCCATCCGCAGATTATTATCTATCTATTATCTATTATTCATGTCTTTACTTTTCTTTTATTTACTCCAAGATCCTGAACCTGCGAAAAAAAAAGATTCTTTTGTGTACTAAATTTTAGGGATGAAAAAAACCTCAGTAACCACAGACTGACCACCAGAGGTGGCACAAGTACACATTCTGTACGTAGAAGTACAGATACTACAGTTAAACGAACATTTCAGTAAAAGTGAAAAAGTACTGAAATGTACTCAGAGTAAGAAAGTAAAAAAGTAGTTCCTTGAAGGACGATTCTACCACCTATTTTTATGCACAGGTAACTTCTGCTGTATAAAAATAATACAAAAATGATATCAAGCTGACCTGTTTATCCTGAGCTAAACTATTTTCATGGGACTGAATCACACAAAGTTAGTTTGCTTAGTTTGTTAAGATCAGTTTCTTGTTTAGTAGGTTCCCCTTGTGTCTTTGTCCTCTGTGTGTCTGTTTATGTGCGTGTCCTTGTGTCTTTTTTCCCTTTTCTGTTCCTATGTTCTTCTCCTTATGTTTCCAGGTTTTGTGTGTAAAAATGTGTCTCAAATAAAGATGAAATCTGTCTCCAGAGGAGGATCCCTCACTCCCTCACAGATAATAAATCATTATCTGAAACTCTCATTTTTATTTCTTTGTTAAATTAGTTTAACATGTTCCTGATTTACTCCCCAGTGTAGACCTTCAATCACAAACTGAAAAAGTGTTGTCATTTTGATGAGTTAATCCTGCTTCCTGTGGTCACACACACAATGAAGAAAACACAGCAGGGAAACTCAGTCGCTGCGATGGTTCAGGAGCTGCACATGATTTGTGCCCTGATACTGAGATGTCACTCTCCTGGTAACAGGAGGTCCTGCACTGTCCTCAGAATTTAGGAAGGAGAAAAAGGTTTATCTCCATGTCGGGGAGTCAAACCCCGGTTTAGTTCAGCCATGCCCAAAGTCAAGAGTGCTGCGGCCACTTAAACACCAGAACAGACCGCAGAGCGCCCCCAATCCAAAATCTTCACTGTAGTCAAAATATAAGAAAGAGTTTTTCTTTTTAAATGTATTAAATAAACATTTTTTTTAAAACACAGGCTGTTTACTATAAACTCTAATGCTGCCCAGGCTGCACAGTGTTAAGGCCAGTTTGTGACCCACCTGCCACTGGGACACAAACTTCAAAAGTAGATCAGTAAATGTAAATCAGAGTAATGAGTAATATCACAAAATAACCACCTCCTATTACCAGTTTTTATTTGTTTTTTATATAAAATATATATATATATTTAAATAAATATATAACTTAACGTAGAAATTTCAAACAGACTTTCTGTTACTACTGTGCCCCACCTACAGTACCTCCATGTCCCACTAGGGGGCAAAGTTTGAGAAACACTGGTTTAGTTTCCCATTCATTATGTGTGCCTATGCCAAGAGGCACACATATTACTATTCCTCGGATTTATTATTATGTGTGCCTATGCCAAGAGGCACACATATTACTATTCGTCGGATTTATTATGTGTGCCTATGACAAAAGGCACACATATTACTATTCGTCGGATTTATTATTCTTCTTATTATTATTATTATTATTATTTTCCTTACTATTCGTCGGATTTATTATTATGTGTGCCTATGCCAAGAGGCACACATATTACTATTCGTCGGATTTATTATTCTTATTATTATGTGTGCCTATGACAAGAGGCACACATATTACTATTCGTCGGATTTATTATTCTTATTATTATGTGTGCCTATGCCAAGAGGCACACATATTACTATTCGTCGGATTTATTATTCTTATTATTATTATTATTATTATTCTCCATCTTCCGCCTAAATTTCGGCACGTATCACGCCCCGCAGTTTTGAGAAAAGCTTCATATATGTTACCTCATTTTGTGCGGCTGGATCTGGAATGGTGTGCTATGACTTTTGGTGTTTATGACTATTATAGTTTTTTAAATATTAATATTTTAGTGAAAATTTTCCCGCGCTCCTCTGCCAAACAGTTTTGACAATAGGGGTACATATGTTACATCATTTTGTGCGGCTGGAGCTGGGCTAGTATGGTGTGACTTTTGGTGTTTATAACTTTTATAGTTTTTGAAATATTTAGATTTTAGTGCAAATTTAGGCCAATTTCTAGGCTCCTGAGAAAGATTCTGCTTTTGGCACCATAGAAACAGACTTCATTTGTGGTGTGTTGGCTCTCTCTAGTGGTATACCAGGAGTAGTACGGCCTAAAGGGTGCCATGCTTGGTGAAAACTACATATCCCACAATTCATAGCATGCCTCTACCGAGTCAAACAATGGCGGACACCACTTCGTTTTATATGTCTTTTATTCGTGTTTCTAGGTCACAAAATACACTTTTAAGATATTTTCAGGCGAGAATGTAGGTGTGTAAACTTCAAATATCTGCTCGTTTTATCAAGACATCCCATATTAGGGACAATTCTCTTAAGTGTTGCTGATAGCCGGCTAGCTAGCTAGCGCCGCTAGCTTAGCTAGCTAGCGCGGCTAGCGACCCTTCGTGAAAAACCACCCAGGCTTGGCTGATAGTGAGGTGGCTAAAATTTGTTTAATCGCCTGATCGCTCGGCAAGGGTCTGTGTCTTAGCTGGACTTATTTTTCGTTTATATGGGCCGATGATGCTGGTCGATGTGGAAAAAATAACTGAGTTGTTTGGTGGTGGAGCTACAACAGAGGGCAGCTATCCACCGGTGTGTGACAGAAAGGACATGCCGCGAACGAGACATACAAGGCGGTGAGGCTACCGCCGATCGTCTGGTGTTTGCTAACGCGGAGGTCAATCGTGGATCAGGGAAAGCGAAGGCAGGAGCGTGAGGTGAACTGAATTTCAGGTAAGAAGTTATGACCTGCACTCTATTTGGGTCAGATATAAACCGAGTTTAGGTGTAGTTTATTTAGCAACAGTTCTCTTACGTGTTGCTGATAGCCGGCTGGCTAGCTAGCTAGCGCCGCTAGCTTAGCTAGCTAGCGCGGCTAGCGACCCTTCGTGAAAAACCACCCAGGCTTGGCTGATAGTGAGGTGGCTAAAATTTGTTTAATCGCCCGATCGCTCGGCAAGGGTCTGTGTCTTAGCTGGACTTATTTTTCGTTTATATGGGCCGATGATGCTGGTCGATGTGGAAAAAATAACTGAGTTGTTTGGTGGTGGAGCTACAACAGAGGGCAGCTATCCACCGGTGTGTGACAGAAAGGACATGCCGCCAACGAGACATATGAGGCCGGGCAGGCGATTGCTAACGCGGTGGTCAATCATGGATCAGGGAAAGCGAAGGCAGGAGCGTGAGGTGAACTGAATTTCAGGTAAGAAGTTATGAACTGCACTCTATTTGGGTCAGATATAAACCGAGTTTAGGTGTAGTTTATTTTCGTTGTGCTGACTTTTTACAATCGTACTGCGTGCTAGCTAGCACGACGGGAGTTTATATACAGCTGTGTGCGCGCTAAGTTACTGACGTTGGACTTTATTTTATTCATAATGGTTAGTTCGTAGAGTTGCCGTACAAACGGAATCGTGCCACATTCAGAGAAAATATTACGATTTATTCTGTCGTTACGAAGCCTCCCCTGTCATTCTCTCGCCTGTTGAAACTTCAGTCATGAAACTGATCAATGATCGGCTTTTCTCTCTTGTTTGTTTATCGCGCTAAACAACAGCAGCACGTTTAAGCTTGATCAGCTGTTGTTAGAATTCATTTGCTTTTAATTTCTAGTATCAGCTGATGTTTGCTGCAGCCACAGCTGTAAAAACGGCTGTTCCAAACCAGATATCCTTACTGAATCATCAGAGCTGAACAGGTGATGGAGAAACAGGTTTACCCTTAGGTGACATGAATGAGTTGAAGGGAAGTTATGAACTGTTTCTGAGAGACAAACACCAAGCTCATTTTTTTGTGTAGCTGACAGCTGGTAACTGTGCAGGGGCGGATCTAGCAAAGCTTTTGCCAGGGGGCCAGGTAGGGCATTAACAGAGAAAGGTGGACATAAAGATATACTTTTCTTTCTTACTCTCATATAAAATATTTAGCTTTTATTAAATAGTTATCTGAATCTCACAACCAAAGTTTGTATAATAATACACAAGATTGGCTGTAGACCATTGTTCATAATTCAGAACACTGTGTAGAAATAACAAAAAACAAAAAGTGAATGCATGTGTGAAAAGTGGTCTATAATGTAATGCTTCAAAGCGTGTTCATGCAAACATTGTCGGGTCTGCCGTGGTACAATGGGACTTCTGCTCATGAACCTGTGTGCACAGCGTCTGCAAATCGGCGCTGTACGAAGTAACTTCATCTTTACACAAAACTGTAAGCTGTCATCTGTGAAGCGTGAGCGGTGTTTGTTTTTACCATAGTTCATGGTGGAGAATGGCTGCTCTTCTGAGTTTTGCTGTCTGTAGCCGTATGAATGGCAACTACAGTGATTAGCAGCGGCATAGGCACACATAAAATTTCTTCTGAAATTTTCGCTTTCTAGTTATTATTATTATTATTATTCTCCATCTTCCGCCTAAATTTCGGCACGTATCACGCCCCGCAGTTTTGAGAAAAGCTTCATATATGTTACCTCATTTTGTGCGGCTGGATCTGGAATGGTGTGCTATGACTTTTGGTGTTTATGACTATTATAGTTTTTTAAATATTAATATTTTAGTGAAAATTTTCCCGCGCTCCTCTGCCAAACAGTTTTGACAATAGGGGTACATATGTTACATCATTTTGTGCGGCTGGAGCTGGGCTAGTATGGTGTGACTTTTGGTGTTTATAACTTTTATAGTTTTTGAAATATTTAGATTTTAGTGCAAATTTAGGCCAATTTCTAGGCTCCTGAGAAAGATTCTGCTTTTGGCACCATAGAAACAGACTTCATTTGTGGTGTGTTGGCTCTCTCTAGTGGTATACCGGGAGTAGTACGGCCTAAAGGGTGCCATGCTTGGTGAAAACTACATATCCCACAATTCATAGCATGCCTCTACCGAGTCAAACAATGGCGGACACCACTTCGTTTTATATGTCTTTTATTCGTGTTTCTAGGTCACAAAATACACTTTTAAGATATTTTCAGGCGAGAATGTAGGTGTGTAAACTTCAAATATCTGCTCGTTTTATCAAGACATCCCATATTAGCGACAATTCTCTTAAGTGTTGCTGATAGCCGGCTAGCTAGCTAGCGCCGCTAGCTTTGCTAGCTAGCGCCCCTTCGTGAAAAACCACCCAGGCTTGGCTGATAGTGAGGTGGCTAAAATTTGTTTAATCACCCGATCGCTCGGCAAGGGTCTGTGTCTTAGCTGGACTTATTTTTCGTTTATATGGGCCGATGATGCTGGTCGATGTGGAAAAATAACTGAGTTGTTTGGTGGTGGAGCTACAACAGAGGGCAGCTATCCACCGGTGTGTGACAGAAAGGACATGCCGCGAACGAGACATACAAGGCGGTGAGGCTACCGCCGATCGTCCGGTGTATGCTAACGCGGAGGTCAATCGTGGATCAGGGAAAGCGAAGGCAGGAGCGTGAGGTGAACTGAATTTCAGGTAAGAAGTTATGACCTGCACTCTATTTGGGTCAGATATAAACCGAGTTTAGGTGTAGTTTATTTAGCAACAGTTCTCTTACGTGTTGCTGATAGCCGGCTGGCTAGCTAGCTAGCGCCGCTAGCTTAGCTAGCTAGCGCGGCTAGCGACCCTTCGTGAAAAACCACCCAGGCTTGGCTGATAGTGAAGTGGCTAAAATTTGTTTAATCGCCCGATCGCTCGGCAAGGGTCTGTGTCTTAGCTGGACTTATTTTTCGTTTATATGGGCCGATGATGCTGGTCGATGTGGAAAAATAACTGAGTTGTTTGGTGGTGGAGCTACAACAGAGGGCAGCTATCCACCGGTGTGTGACAGAAAGGACATGCCGCGAACGAGACATACAAGGCGGTGAGGCTACCGCCGATCGACCGGTGTTTGCTAACGCGGAGGTCAATCGTGGATCAGGGAAAGCGAAGGCAGGAGCGTGAGGTGAACTGAATTTCAGGTAAGAAGTTATGACCTGCACTGTATTTGGGTCAGATATAAACCGAGTTTAGGTGTAGTTTATTGTCGTTGTGCTGACTTTTTCAATCACTTACAATAACTCGTACTGCGTGCTAGCTAGCACTACGGAGTTTGTATACAGCTGTGTGCGCGCTAAGTTACCGATGTTACCGATGTTGAACTTTATGACAGCCTCCCCTGTCATTCTCTCGCCTGTTGAAACTTCAGTCATGAAACTGATCAATGATCGGCTTTTCTCTCTTGTTTGTTTATAGCGCTAAACAACAGCAGCACGTTTAAGCTTGATCAGCTGTTGTTAGAATTCTTTTGATTTTAATTTCTAGTATCAGCTGATGTTTGCTGGAGCATGAAGATGAAATCAGGAGATGTCCTAACTGAATCATCAGAGCTGAACTGGTGATGGAGAAACAGGTTTACCCTTAGGTGACATGAATGAGTTGAAGGGAAGTTATGAACTGTTTCTGACAGACAAATATACACCAAGCTCCTTTTTTGTGTAGCTGACAGCTGGTAACTGTGCAGGGGCGGATCTAGCAAAGCTTTTGCCAGGGGCCAGGTAGGGCATTAACAGAGAAAGGTGGACACAAAGATATACTTTTCTTTCTTACTCTCATATAAAATATTTAGCTTTTATTAAATAGTTATCTGAATCTTACAACCAAAGTTTGTATAATAATACACAAGATTGGCTGTAGACCATTGTTCATCATTCAGAACACTGTGTAAAAATAACAAAAAACAAAAAGTGAATGCAAAAGTGCATAAATATTTATTTTACGTGTTTGATGTGTGTGGCGGGGCGTGGTCTGCAGTGCCGCTGCAGGGGAAGTGGACCCACCTGAGCGGCACCTGCAATCACGCCTCTCGGGCGTAGTCTGTGCTCTCTCAGCTGTTTTTGGGTGTGTGTCGGGCTGTGAGTTGAAAAGCTACAGCCGGCTGTTTGGGTACACCAACCATGTGTGAAAAGTGGTCCATAACGTAATGCTTCAAAGCGTGTTCATGCAACATTGTCGGATCTGCCGTGGTACAATGGGACTTCTGCTCATGAACCTGTGTGCACAGCGTCTGCAAATCGGCGCTGTACGAAGTAACTTCATCTTTACACAAAACTGTAAGCTGTTATCTGTGAAGCGTGAGCGGTGTTTGTTTTTACCATAGTTCATGGTGGAGAATGGGTGCTCTTCTGAGTTTTGCTCTCTGTAGCTGTATGAATGGCAAACTACACTGAATAGCAGCGGCATAGGCACACATAAAATTTCTTCTGAAATTTTCGCTTTCTAGTTATTATTATGTGTGCCTATGCCAAGAGGCACACATATTACTATTCGTCGGATTTATTATTCTTATTATTATTATGTGTGCCTATGCCAAGAGGCACACATATTACTATTCGTCGGATTTATTATTATTATTATTATTCTTCAGTTTCCGCCTGAAATTTTGCAGCGAAACTCGCCTCGCAGTTTTGAGACAAGCTTCATATATGTTACCTCATTTTGTGCGGCTGGATCAGGAATGGTGTGCTATGTCTTTTGGTGTTTATAACTATTATAGTTTTTAAATATTAATATTTTAGTGAAATTTTCCCGCGCTTCTCTGCCAAACAGTTTTGAAATAGGGTTACATATGTTAGATCATTTTGTGCGGCTGGAGCTGGACTAGTATGGTATACACTTTTGGTGTTTATGACTTTTATAGTTTTTGAAATATTTAGATTTTAGTGCAAATTTAGGCCAATTTCCATAGAAACAGACTTTATTTGTGGTGGGTTGGCTCTCTCTAGTGGTATACCGGGAGTAGTACGGCTGAAAATCTGTATGCTTGTTACAAAACTCCATATCCCATAATTCATAGCACCCCTCTGCCGAGTTAAACAATGGCGGACACCACTTCGTTTTATATGTCTTTTATTCGTGTTTCTAGGTCACAAAATACACTTTTAAGATATTTTCAGGCGAGAATGTAGGTGTGTAAACTTCAAATATCTGCTCGTTTTATCAAGACATCCCATATTAGCGACAATTCTCTTAAGTGTTGCTGATAGCCGGCTAGCTAGCTAGAGCCGCTAGCTTAGCTAGCTAGCGCCCCTTCGTGAAAAACCACCCAGGCTTGGCTGATAGTGAGGTGGCTAAAATTTGTTTAATCGCCTGATCGCTCGGCAAGGGTCTGTGTCTTAGCTGGACTTATTTTTCGTTTATATGGGCCGATGATGCTGGTCGATGTGGAAAAAATAACTGAGTTGTTTGGTGGTGGAGCTACAACAGAGGGCAGCTACCCACCGGTGTGTGACAGAAAGGACATGCCGCCAACGAGACATATGAGGCCGGGCAGGCGATTGCTAACGCGGTGGTCAATCATGGATCAGGGAAAGCGAAGGCAGGAGCGTGAGGTGAACTGAATTTCAGGTAAGAAGTTATGAACTGCACTCTATTTGGGTCAGATATAAACCGAGTTTAGGTGTAGTTTATTTAGCAGCAGTTGTCTTATGTGTTGCTGATAGCCGGCTAGCTGGCTAGCTAGCTAGCGCCGCTAGCAACCCTTGGTGAAAAAGCACCCAGGCTTGGCTTATATTGAGGCGGGTGAAACTCGTGTCAGCACCCGGTCGCTCTCTATTTGGGTCAGATATAAACCGAGTTTAGGTGTAATTTATTTTCGTTGACCTTTTACAATCGTAATGCCACGGGAGTTTATATACAGCTGTGTGCGCACTAAGTTACTGACGTTGGACTTTATTTTATTCATTAGGGTTAGTTCATAGAGTTGCCGTGCCGTACAAACGGAATCGTCCCACATTCAGAGAAAACATTATGATTTATTCTGTCGTTAAGAAGCCTCCCCTGTCATTCTCTCGCGTGTTGAAACGTCAATCATGAAACTGATCAATGATCGGCTGTTCGCTCTTATTTATCGCGCTAAACAACAGCAGCACGTTTAAGCTTGATCAGCTGTTGTTAGAATTCTTTTGATTTTAATTTCTAGTATCAGCTGATGTTTGCTGGAGCATGAAGATGAAATCAGGAGATGTCCTTACTGAATCATCAGAGCTGAACTGGTGATGGAGAAACAGGTTTACACTTTAGGTGACATGAATGAGTTGAAGGGAAGTTATGAGTTGTTTCTGAGAGACAAAAACCAAGCTCCTTTTTTGTGTAGCTGACAGCTGGTAACTGTGCAGGGGCGGATCTAGCAAAGCTTTTAGGGGGGGGGGGGGGGGAGCTAGGGCATTAACAGAGAAAGGTGGACACAAAGATATACTTTTCTTTCTTACTCTCATATAAAATATTTAGCTTTTATTAAATAGTTATCTGAATCTCACAACCAAAGTTTGTATAATAATACACAGGATTGGCTGTAGACCATTGTTCATAATTCAGAACACTGTGTAAAAATAACAAAAAACAAAAAGTGAATGCATGTGTGAAAAGTGGTCTATAATGTAATGCTTCAAAGTGTGTTCATGCAAACATTGTCGGGTCTGCCGTGGTACAATGGGACTTCTGCTCATGAACCTGTGTGCACAGCGTCTGCAAATCGGCGCTGTACAAAGTAACTTCATCTTTACACAAAACTGTAAGCTGTCATCTGTGAAGCGTGAGCGGTGTTTGTTTTACCATAGTTCATGGTGGAGAATGGCTGCTCTTCTGAGTTTTGCTCTCTGTAGCCGTACGAATGGCAAACTACAGTGATTAGCAGCGGCATAGGCACACATAAAATTTCTTCTGAAATTTTCGCTTTCTAGTTATTATTATTATTATTCTCCATCTTCCGCCTAAATTTCGGCACGTATCACGCCCCGCAGTTTTGAGAAAAGCTTCATATATGTTACCTCATTTTGTGCGGCTGGATCTGGAATGGTGTGCTATGACTTTTGGTGTTTATGACTATTATAGTTTTTTAAATATTAATATTTTAGTGAAAATTTTCCCGCGCTCCTCTGCCAAACAGTTTTGACAATAGGGGTGCATATGTTACATCATTTTGTGCGGCTGGAGCTGGGCTAGTATGGTGTGACTTTTGGTGTTTATAACTTTTATAGTTTTTGAAATATTTAGATTTTAGTGCAAATTTAGGCGAATTTCTAGGCTCCTGAGAAAGATTCTGCTTTTGGCACCATAGAAACAGACTTCATTTGTGGTGTGTTGGCTCTCTCTAGTGGTATTCCGGGAGAAGTACGGCCTAAAGGGTGCCATGCTTGGTGAAAACTACATATCCCACAATTCATAGCATGCCTCTACCGAGTCAAACAATGGCGGACACCACTTCGTTTTATATGTCTTTTATTCGTGTTTCTAGGTCACAAAATACACTTTTAAGATATTTTCAGGCGAGAATGTAGGTGTGTAAACTTCAAATATCTGCTCGTTTTATCAAGACATCCCATATTAGCGACAATTCTCTTAAGTGTTGCTGATAGCCGGCTAGCTAGCTAGCACCGCTAGCTTAGCTAGCTAGCGCCCCTTCGTGAAAAACCACCCAGGCTTGGCTGATAGTGAGGTGGCTAAAATTTGTTTAATCGCCCAATCGCTCGGCAAGGGTCTGTGTCTTAGCTGGACTTATTTTTCGTTTATATGGGCCGATGATGCTGGTCGATGTGGAAAAATAACTGAGTTGTTTGGTGGTGGAGCTACAACAGAGGGCAGCTATCCACCGGTGTGTGACAGAAAGGACATGCCGCGAACGAGACATACAAGGCGGTGAGGCTACCGCCGATCGTCCGGTGTTTGCTAACGCGGAGGTCAATCGTGGATCAGGGAAAGCGAAGGCAGGAGCGTGAGGTGAACTGAATTTCAGGTAAGAAGTTATGACCTGCACTCTATTTGGGTCAGATATAAACCGAGTTTAGGTGTAGTTTATTTAGCAACAGTTCTCTTACGTGTTGCTGATAGCCGGCTAGCCGGCTGGCTGGCTAGCTAGCTAGCTAGCGCCGCTAGCTTAGCTAGCTAGCGCGGCTAGCGACCCTTCGTGAAAAACCACCCAGGCTTGGCTGATAGTGAGGTGGCTAAAATTTGTTTAATCGCCCGATCGCTCGGCAAGGGTCTGTGTCTTAGCTGGACTTATTTTTCGTTTATATGGGCCGATGATGCTGGTCGATGTGGAAAAAATAACTGAGTTGTTTGGTGGTGGAGCTAGCCGGAGCTACAACAGAGGGCAGCTATCCACCGGTGTGTGACAGAAAGGACATGCCGCGAACCACACATAGGAGGTGGGGCAGGCGACCGCCGATCGACCGGTGGTTGCTAACGTGGAGGTCAATCGTGGATCAGGGAAAGCGAAGGTGGTTGCTAACCTGGAGGTCAATCGTGGATCAGGGAAAGCGAAGGCAGGAGCTGAGGGGTGAACTGAATTTCAGGTAAGAAGTTATGAACTGCACTCTATTTGGGTCAGATATAAACAGAGTTTAGGTGTAGTTTATTTTCGTTGTGCTGACCTTTTACAATCGTACTGCATGCTAGCTAGCACGACAGCTGTGTGCGCGGTAAGTTACTGAGGTTTAACTTTATTATATTCATAAGGGTTGGTTCGTCAGAGTTGCCATACAAACGGAATCGTCCCACATTCAGAGAAAACATTACGATTTATTCTGTCGTTACGAAGCCTCCCCTGTCATTCTCTCGCCAGTTGCAACTTCACTCATGAAACTGATCAACGATCGGCTTTTCGCTCTTGTTTATCGCGTTAAAGAACAGCAGCACGTTTAAGCTTGATCAGCTGTTGTTAGAATTAATTTGATTTTAATTTCTAGTATCAGCTGATGTTTTCTGGAGCCACAGCTGAAAAAAGGGAAGTTATGAACTGTTTTTAAGAGACAAATACAGGGAGTGCAGAATTATTAGGCAAGTTGTATTTTTGAGGAATAATTTTATTACTGAACAACAACCATGTTCTCAATGAACCCAAAAAACTCATTAATATCAAAGCTGAATGTTTTTGGAAGTAGTTTTTAGTTTGTTTTTAGTTTTAGCTATTTTAGGGGGATATCTGTGTGTGCAAGTGACTATTACTGTGCATAATTATTAGGCAGCTTAACAAAAAACAAATATATACCCATTTCAATTATTTATTTTTACCAGTGAAACCAATATAACATCTCCACATTCACAAATACACATTTCTGACATTCAAAAACAAAGCAAAAACAAATCAGCGACCAATATAGCCACCTTTCTTTGCAAGGACACTCAAAAGCCTGCCATCCATGGATTCTGTCAGTGTTTTGATCTGTTCACCATCAACATTGCGTGCAGCAGCAACCACAGCCTCCCAGACACTGTTCAGAGAGGTGTACTGTTTTCCCTCCTTGTAAATCTCACATTTGATGATGGACCACAGGTTCTCAATGGGGTTCAGATCAGGTGAACAAGGAGGCCATGTCATTAGTTTTTCTTCTTTTATACCCTTTCTTGCCAGCCACGCTGTGGAGTACTTGGACGCATGTGATGGAGCATTGTCCTGCATGAAAATCATGTTTTTCTTGAAGGATGCAGACTTCTTCCTGTACCAGTGCTTGAAGAAGGTGTCTTCCAGAAACTGGCAGTAGGACTGGGAGTTGAGCTTGACTCCATCCTCAACCCGAAAAGGCCCCACAAGCTCATCTTTGATGATACCAGCCCAAACCAGTACTCCACCTCCACCTTGCTGGCGTCTGAGTGGGACTGGAGCTCTCTGCCCTTTACCAATCCAGCCACGGGCCCATCCATCTGGCCCATCAAGACTCACTCTCATTTCATCAGTCCATAAAACCTTAGAAAAATCAGTCTTGAGATATTTCTTGGCCCAGTCTTGACGTTTCAGCTTGTGTGTCTTGTTCAGTGGTGGTCGTCTTTCAGCCTTTCTTACCTTGGCCATGTCTCTGAGTATTGCACACCTTGTGCTTTTGGGCACTAGTGATGCTGCAGCTCTGAAATATGGCCAAACTGGTGGCAAGTGGCATCTTGGCAGCTGCACGCTTGACTTTTCTCAGTTCATGGGCAGTTATTTTGCGCCTTGGTTTTTCCACACGCTTCTTGCGACCCTGTTGACTATTTTGAATGAAACGCTTGATTGTTCGATGATCACGCTTCAGAAGCTTTGCAATTTTAAGACTGCTGCATCCCTCTGCAAGATATCGCACTATTTTTGACTTTTCTGAGCCTGTCAAGTCCTTCTTTTGACCCATTTTGCCAAAGGAAAGGAAGTTGCCTAATAGTTATGCACACCTGATATAGGGTGTTGATGTCATTAGACCACACCCCTTCTCATTACAGAGATGCACATCACCTAATATGATTAATTGGTAGTAGGCTTTCGAGCCTATACAGCTTGGAGTAAGACAACATGCATGAAGAGGATGATGTGGACAAAATACTCATTTGCCTAATAATTCTGCACTCCCTGTAAACACCAAGCTCCTTTTTTTGTGTAGCTGACAGCTGGTAACTGTGCAGGGGCGGATCTAGCAAAGCTTTTGCCAGGGGGGCAGGTAGGCCATTAACAGAGAAAGGTGGACACAAAGATATACTTTTCTTTCTTACTCTCATATAAAATATTTAGCTTTTATTAAATAGTTATCTGAATCTTACAACCAAAGTTTGTATAATAATACACAAGATTGGCTGTAGACCATTGTTCATCATTCAGAACACTGTGTAAAAATAACAAAAACAAAAAGTGAATGCAAAAGTGCATAAATATTTATTTTACGTGTTTGATATGTGTGGCGGGGCGTGGTCTGCAGTGCCGCTGCAGGGGAGGTGGACCCACCTGAGGGGCATCTGCAATCACACCTCTCGGGCGTAGTCTGTGCTCTCTCGGCTGTTTTTTGGGTGTGTGTCGGGCTGTGAGTTGAAAAGCTACAGCTGGCTGGGAGGGTACACCAACCATGTGTGAAAAGTGGTCCATAACGTACTGGTTCAAAGTGTGTTCGTGCAAACATTGTCGGGGTCTGCCGTGGTACAGAGGGACTTCTGCTTATGAACCTGTGTGCACAGCGTCTGCAAATCGGGGCTGTACAAAGTGACCTCATCTTTACCCAAAACTGTAAGCTGTCATCTGTGAGACGCGAGCGGTGTTTGTTTTTACCATAATTCATGGTGGAGAATGGCTGCTCTTCTGAGTTTTGCTGTCTGTAGCCGTATGAATGGAAAACTACACAGATTAGCAGCGGCATAGGCACACATAAAATTTCTTCTGAAATTTTCGCTTTCTAGTTCTTATTATTATGTGTGCCTATGCCAAGAGGCACACATATTACTATTCCTCGGATTTATTATTATGTGTGCCTATGCCAAGAGGCACACATATTACTATTCGTCGGATTTATTATTATGTGTGCCTATGCCAAGAGGCACACATATTACTATTCGTCGGATTTATTATTATTATTATTATTCTTCAGTTTCCGCCTGAAATTTTGCAGCGAATCTCGCCCCGCAGTTTTGAGAAAAGCTTCATATATGTTACCTCATTTTGTGCGGCCGGATCTGGAATGGTGTGCTATGACTTTTGGTCTTTATGAATTTTATAGTTTTTTAAATATTAATATTTTAGTGAAAATTTTCCCGCGCTCCTCTGCCGAACAGTTTTGACATTAGGGTTACATATGTTAGATCATTTTGTGCGGCTGGAGCTGGACTATTATGTCATGACTTTTGGTGTTCATGACTTTTATAGTTTTTTAAATATTAATATTTTAGTGCAAATTTAGGCCAATTCATCTTTTGGCGCCAAATAAACAGACTTCATTTGTGGTGTGTTGGCTCTCTCTAGTGGTATGCCGGGAGTGGTACAGCCTGTGTACCCTTATTTGGATTACCGTAATGATGACAATTTCAACGGTGCGCACAGCGTCGCTGCTTTCAGGAGCCATTGGAATTTTTAAGGTTGCGCAAATCATTCAAAAGTTACGGTAATGCTTGGTGGAAAACTCAATATCCCACAATTCATAGCACGCCTCTACAGAGTGAACAATGGCGGCCACCACTTCGTTTTATATGTCTTTTATTCGTGTTTCTAGGTCACAAAATAAGCTTTTAAGATATTTTCAGGCGAGAATGTAGGTGTGTAAACTTCAAATATCTGCTTGTTTTATCAAGACATCCCATATTTAGCGACAGTGCTCTGACTACGTCGGTCCTGCCTGACAGCTAGCTGGCTACCTAGCTGGCTACCTAGCTAGCTGCCGCACTTGGCTGCAAATGGATAGCGAGGGGACTCTCTCTGTCGTTTCACCTCCCTGGTCTCTCGCAAATGCTCGCATAGAATCGGAGTTACAGCTGGATGTGGAAAAATAACTGAGTTGTTTGGTGGTGGAGCTACAACAGAGGGCAGCTACCCACCGGTGTGTGACAGAAAGGACATGCCGCCAACGAGACATATGAGGCCGGGCAGGCGATTGCTAACGCGGTGGTCAATCATGGATCAGGGAAAGCGAAGGCAGGAGCGTGAGGTGAACTGAATTTCAGGTAGGAAGTTATGACCTGCACTCTATTTGGGTCAGATATAAACAGAGTTTAGGTGTAGTTTATTTTCGTTGTGCTGACTTTTTACAATCGTACTGCGTGCTAGCTAGCACGACGGGAGTTTATATACAGCTGTGTGCGCGCTAAGTTACTGACGTTGGACTTTATTTTATTCATAATGGTTAGTTCGTAGAGTTGCCGTACAAACGGAATCGTGCCACATTCAGAGAAAATATTACGATTTATTCTGTCGTTACGAAGCCTCCCCTGTCATTCTCTCGCCTGTTGAAACTTCAGTCATGAAACTGATCAATGATCGGCTTTTCGCTCTTGTTTGTTTATCGCGCTAAACAACAGCAGCACGTTTAAGCTTGATCAGCTGTTGTTAGAATTCATTTGCTTTTAATTTCTAGTATCAGCTGATGTTTGCTGCAGCCACAGCTGTAAAAACGGCTGTTCCAAACCAGATATCCTTACTGAATCATCAGAGCTGAACAGGTGATGGAGAAACAGGTTTACCCTTAGGTGACATGAATGAGTTGAAGGGAAGTTATGAACTGTTTCTGAGAGACAAACACCAAGCTCATTTTTTTGTGTAGCTGACAGCTGGTAACTGTGCAGGGGCGGATCTAGCAAAGCTTTTGCCAGGGGGCCAGGTAGGGCATTAACAGAGAAAGGTGGACACAAAGATATACTTTTCTTTCTTACTCTCATACAGGAGTGCAGAATTATTAGGCAAGTTGTATTTTTGAGGAATAATTTTATTATTGAACAACAACCATGTTCTCAATGAACCCAAAAAACTCATTAATATCAAAGCTGAATGTTTTTGGAAGTAGTTTATAGTTTTAGCTATTTTAGGGGGATATCTGTGTGTGCAGGTGACACTTCCTGTGCATAATTATTAGGCAACTTAACAAAAAACAAATATATACCCATTTCAATTATTTATTTTACCAGTGAAACCAATATAACATCTCCACATTCACAAATATACATTTCTGACATTCAAAAACAAAACAAAAACAAATCGGCGACCAATATAACCACCTTTCTTTGCAAGGACGCTCAAAGCCTGCCATCCATGGATTCTGTCAGTGTTTTGATCTGTTCACCATCAACATTGCATGCAGCAGCAACCACAGCCTCCCAGACACTGTTCAGAGAGGTGTACTGTTTTCCCTCCTTGTAAATCTCACATTTGATGATGGACCACAGGTTCTCAATGGGGTTCAGATCAGGTGAACAAGGAGGCCATGTCATTAGTTTTTCCTTCTTTTATACCCTTTCTTGCCAGCCACGCTGTGGAGTACTTGGACGCGTGTGATGGAGCATTGTCCTGCATGAAAATCATGTTTTCTTGAAGGATGCAGACTTTTTCCTGTACCACTGCTTGAAGAAGGTGTCTTCCAGAAACTGGCAGTAGGACTGGGAGTTGAGCTTGACTCCATCCTCAACCCGAAAAGGCCCCACAAGCTCATCTTTGATGATACCAGCCCAAACCAGTACTCCACCTCCACCTTGCTGGCGTCTGAGTCGGACTGGAGCTCTCTGCCCTTTACCAATCCAGCCACGGGCCCATCCATCTGGCCCATCAAGACTCACTCTCATTTCATCAGTCCATAAAACCTTAGAAAAATCAGTCTTGAGATATTTCTTGGCCCAGTCTTGACGTTTCAGCTTGTGTGTCTTGTTCAGTGGTGGTCATCTTTCAGCCTTTCTTACCTTGGCCGTGTCTCTGAGTATTGCACACCTTGTGCTTTTGGGCACTCCAGTGATGTTGCAGCTCTGAAATATGGCCAAACTGGTGGCAAGTGGCATCTTGGCAGCTGCACGCTTGACTTTTCTCAGTTCATGGGCAGTTATTTTGCGCCTTGGTTTTCCACACGCTTCTTGCGACCCTGTTGACTATTTTGAATGAAACGCTTGATTGTTCGATGGTCACGCTTCAGAAGCTTTGCAATTTAAGACTGCTGCATCCCTCTGCAAGATATCTCACTATTTTGACTTTCTGAGCCTGTCAAGTCCTTCTTTTGACCCATTTTGCCAAAGGAAAGGAGGTTGCCTAATAATTATGCACACCTGATATAGGGTGTTGATGTCATTAGACCACACCCCTTCTCATTACAGAGATGCACATCACCTAATATGCTTAATTGGTAGTAGGCTTTCGAGCCTATACAGCTTGGAGTAAGACAACATGCATGAAGAGGATGATGTGGACAAAATACTGATTTGCCTAATAATTCTGCACTCCCTGTAAACACCAAGCTCCTTTTTTGTGTAGCTGACAGCTGGTAACTGTGCAGGGGCGGATTTAGCAAAGCTTTTGCCAGGGGCCAGGTAGGGCATTAACAGAGAAAGGTGGACATAAAGATATACTTTTCTTTCTTACTCTCATATAAAATATTTAGCTTTTATTAAATAGTTATCTGAATCTCACAACCAAAGTTTGTATAATAATACACAAGATTGGCTGTAGACCATTGTTCATAATTCAGAACACTGTGTAGAAATAACAAAAAAAAAAGTGAATGCATGTGTGAAAAGTGGTCTATAATGTAATGCTTCAAAGCGTGTTCATGCAAACATTGTCGGGTCTGCCGTGGTACAATGGGACTTCTGCTCATGAACCTGTGTGCACAGCGTCTGCAAATCGGCGCTGTACGAAGTAACTTCATCTTTACACAAAACTGTAAGCTGTCATCTGTGAAGCGTGAGCGGTGTTTGTTTTTACCATAGTTCATGGTGGAGAATGGCTGCTCTTCTGAGTTTTGCTCTCTGTAGCCGTATGAATGGCAAACTACACTGATTACTAGCGGCATAGGCACACATAAAATTTCTTCTGAAATTTTCGCTTTCTAGTTCTTATTATTATTATTCTCCATCTTCCGCCTAAATTTCGGCACGTATCACGCCCCGCAGTTTTGAGACAAGCTTCATATATGTTACCTCATTTTGTGCGGCCGGATCTGGAATGGTGTGCTATGACTTTTGGTGTTTATGAATTTTATAGTTTTTTAAATATTAATATTTTAGTGAAAATTTTCCCGCGCTCCTCTGCCAAACAGTTTTGACATTAGGATTACATATGTTAGATCATTTTGTGCGGCTGGAGCTGGACTATTATGTTGTGACTTTTGGTGTTTATAACTTTTATAGTTTTTTTAATATTAATATTTTAGTACAAATTTAGGCCAATTCATCTTTTGGCGCCAAATAAACAGACTTCATTTGTGGTGTCTTGGCTCTCTCTAGTGGTATACCGGGAGTAGTACAGCCGAAAAGATTTATCCTTGTGTTGAAAACTCCATATCCCACAATTCATAGCACGCCTCTACAGAGTGAACAATGGCGGCCACCACTTCGTTTTATGTCTTTTATTCGTGTTTCTAGGTCACAAAATAAACTTTTAAGATATTTTCAGGCGAGAATGTAGGTGTGTAAACTTCAAATATCTGCTTGTTTTATCAAGACATCCCATATTTAGCGACAGTGCTCTGACGACGTTGGTCCTGCCTGACAGCTAGCCGGCTACCTAGCTAGCTGCCGCACTTGGCTGCAAATGGATAGCGAGGGACTCTCTCTGTCGTTTCACCTCCCCGGTCTCTCGCAAATGCTCGCACAGAATCGGAGTTACAGCTGGATGTGGAAAAATAACTGAGTTGTTTGGTGGTGCTATAACGCGGAGCTACAACAGTGGGCAGCTATCCACCGGTGTATGACAGAAAGGACATGCTGCGACCGCGATCGACCGGTGTTTGCTAACGCGGAGGTCAATCGTGGATCAGGGAAAGCGAAGGCAGGAGCGTGAGGTGAACTGAATTTCAGGTAAGAAGTTATGACCTGCACTCTATTTGGGTCAGATATAAACCGAGTTTAGGTGTAGTTTATTTAGCAGCAGTTCTCTTATGTGTTGCTGATAGCCGGCTAGCTAGCTAGCGCCGCTAGCATAGTTAGCTAGCACGCTAGCGACCCTTCGTGAAAAGCACCCAGGCTTGGCTTATATTGAGGCGGGTGAAACTCGTGTCAGCACCCGGTCGCTCGCCGACAGTATGTGTTTTAGCTGGACTTATTTTTCGTTTATATGGACCGATGATTTATTTATTTATTCATTTAGTAACGGTATAAACAGTGAAAGGTGGTGGATTGGCCAGATGTAAACTTCAAATATCTGCTCGTGTTACCAAGACATCCCATATTAGCTCTGATGTTTTCGGTGCCTGCAAAGAGCTAGACAGGTAGCTAGCTAACCCGAGCTGGCTGTCTTTTGACTCAGGGTCATAGCTGGACTTATTTTTCGTTTTTATGAGCCGATGAGGGTTTTTTTTAGTAACGGTACAAACAGTGAAAGGCGGTGGATTGTCCAGATGCTGGTCGATGTGGAAAAAATAACTGAGTTGTTTGGTAGTCGCTGACGCGGAGCTACAACCGAGGGCAGCTATCCACCGGTGTGTGTCAGAAAGAACATGCGGGGAACGAGGCGGCGAGGCGACCGCCATCGACCGGTGGTAGATCGTGGATCAGGGAAACCGAAGGCAGGAGAAGCAGGCGGCTGCCGGTCGGAGCGTGAGGTGAACTGAATTTCAGGTAAGAAGTTATGACCTGCACTCTATTTGGGTCAGATATAAACCGAGTTTAGGTGTAGTTTATTTTCGTTGTGCTGACTTTTACAATCAGTTATAATAACTCGTACTGCGTGGTAGCTAGCACGATGGAGTTTCTATACAGCTGTGTGCGCGCTAAGTTACTGATGTTGAACTTTATGACAGCCTCCCCTGTCATTCTCTCGCCTGTTCAAACTTCAGTCATGAAACTGATCAATGATCGGCTTTCTCTCTTGTTTGTTTATCGCGCTAAACAACAGCAGCACGTTTAAGCTTGATCAGCTGTTGTTAGAATTCATTTGATTTTAATTTCTAGTATCAGCTGATGTTTGCTGGAGCCACAGCTGTAGAAGCGGCTGGTCGAAACCAGGAGATGACCTTACTGAATCATCAGAGCTGAACTGGTGATGGAGAAACAGGTTTACCTTTTTTTTAGGTGACATGAATGAGTTGAAGGGAAGTTATGAACTGTTTCTGAGAGAAATAAACACCAAGCTCCTTTTTTATTTAGCTGACAGCTGGTAACTGTGCAGGGGCGGATCTAGCAAAGCTTTTGCCAGGGGGCCAGGTAGGGCATTAACAGAGAAAGGTGGACACAAAGATATACTTTTCTTTCTTACTCTCATACAGGGAGTGCAGAATTATTAGGCAAGTTGTATTTTGAGGAATAATTTTATTATTGAACAACAACCATGTTCTCAATGAACCCAAAAAACACATTAATATCAAAGCTGAATGTTTCGGAAGTAGTTTTTAGTTTGTGTTTAGTTTTAGCTATTTTAGGGGGATATCTGTGTGTGCAGGTGACTATTACTGTGCATAATTATTAGGCAACTTAACAAAAAACAAATATATACCCATTTCAATTATTTATTTTACCAGTGAAACCAATATAACATCTCCACATTCACAAATATACATTTCTGACATTCAAAACAAAACAAAAACAAATCAGCGACCAATATAGCCACCTTTCTTTGCAAGGACACTCAAAAGCCTGCCATCCATGGATTCTGTCAGTGTTTTGATCTGTTCACCATCAACATTGCGTGCAGCAGCAACCACAGCCTCCCAGACACTGTTCAGAGAGGTGTACTGTTTCCCTCCTTGTAAATCTCACATTTGATGATGGACCACAGGTTCTCAATGGGGTTCAGATCAGGTGAACAAGGAGGCCATGTCATTAGTTTTTCTTCTTTATACCCTTTCTTGCCAGCCACGCTGTGGAGTACTTGGACGCGTGTGATGGAGCATTGTCCTGCATGAAAATCATGTTTTTCTTGAAGGATGCAGACTTCTTCCTGTACCACTGCTTGAAGAAGGTGTCTTCCAGAAACTTGCAGTAGGACTGGGAGTTGAGCTTGACGCCATCCTCAACCCGAAAAGGCCCACAAGCTCACCTTTGATGATACCAGCCCAAACCAGTACTCCACTCCACCTTGCTGGCGTCTGAGTGGGACTGGAGCTCTCTGCCCTTTACCAATCCAGCCACGGCCCATCCATCTGGCCCATCAAGACTCACTCTCATTTCATCAGTCCATAAAACCTTAGAAAAATCAGTCTTGAGATATTTCTTGGCCCAGTCTTGACGTTTCAGCTTGTGTGTCTTGTTCAGTGGTGGTCGTCTTTCAGCCTTTCTACCTTGGCCATGTCTCTGAGTATTGCACACCTTGTGCTTTTGGGCACTCCAGTGATGTTGCAGCTCTGAAATATGGCCAAACTGGTGGCAAGTGGCATCTTGGCAGCTGCACGCTTGACTTTTCTCAGTTCATGGGCAGTTATTTTGCGCCTTGGTTTTTCCACACGCTTCTTGCGACCCTGTTGACTATTTTGAATGAAACGCTTGATTGTTCGATGATCACGCTTCAGAAGCTTTGCAATTTAAGACTGCTGCATGCCTCTGCAAGATATCTCACTATTTTGACTTTTCTGAGCCTGTCAAGTCCTTCTTTTGACCCATTTTGCCAAAGGAAAGGAAGTTGCCTAATAATTATGCACACTCTGATATAGGGTGTTGATGTCATTAGACCATACCCCTTCTCATTACAGAGATGCACATCACCTAATATGCTTAATTGTAGTAGGCTTTCGAGCCTATACAGCTTGGAGTAAGACAACATGCATGAAGGGATGATGTGGACAAAATACTCATTTGCCTAATAATTCTGCATCCCTGTATAAAATATTTAGCTTTTATTAAATAGTTATCTGAATCTTACAACCAAAGTTTGTATAATAATACACAAGATTGGCTGTAGACCATTGTTCATCATTCAGAACACTGTGTAAAAATAACAAAAAACAAAAAGTGAATGCAAAAGTGCATAAATATTTATTTTACGTGTTTGATATGTGTGGCGGGGCGTGGTCTGCAGTGCCGCTGCAGGGGAGTGGACCCACCTGAGGGGCATCTGCAATCACACCTCTCGGGCGTAGTCTGTGCTCTCTCGGCTGTTTTTTGGGTGTGTGTCGGGCTGTGAGTTGAAAAGCTACAGCTGGCTGGGAGGGTACACCAACCATGTGTGAAAAGTGGTCCATAACGTACTGGTTCAAAGTGTGTTCGTGCAAACATTGTCGGGGTCTGCCGTGGTACAGAGGGACTTCTGCTTATGAACCTGTGTGCACAGCGTCTGCAAATCCGGGCTGTACAAAGTGACCTCATCTTTACACCAAAACTGTAAGCTGTCATCTGTGAGGCGCGAGCGGTGTTTGTTTTTACCATAATTCATGGTGGAGAATGGCTGCTCTTCTGAGTTTTGCTGTCTGTAGCCGTATGAATGGAAAACTACACAGATTAGCAGCGCATAGGCACACATAAAATTTCTTCTGAAATTTTTCGCTTTCTAGTTATTATTATTATATATTATCTCCAGTTTCCGCCTGAAATTTTGCAGCGAATCTCGCCCGCAGTTTTGAGACAAGCTTCATATATTTACCTCATTTTGTGCGGCCGGATCTGGAATGGTGTGCTATGACTTTGGTGTTTATGAATTTATAGTTTTTAAATATTAATATTTTAGTGAAAATTTCCCGCGCTCCTCTGCCAAACAGTTTTGACATTAGGGTACATATGTTAGATCATTTTGTGCGGCTGGAGCTGGACTATTATGTTATGACTTTTGGTGTTTATACTTTTATAGTTTTTAAATATTAATATTTAGTGCAAATTTAGGCCAATTCAGCTTTTGGCGCCAAATAAACAGACTTCATTTGTGGGTCTTGGCTCTCTCTAGTGGTATGCCGGGATGGTACAGCCTGTGTACCCTTATTTGGATTACCGTAATGATGACAATTTCAACGGCGCACAGCGTCGCTGCTTTCAGGACCCTTGGAATTTTTAAGGTTGCGCAAATTCAAAAGTTACGGTAATGCTTGGTGGAAAACTCAATATCCCACAATTCATAGCACGCCTCTACAGAGTGAACAATGGCGGCCACCACTTCGTTTTATATGTCTTTTATTCGTGTTTCTAGGTCACAAAATAAGCTTTTAAGATATTTTCAGGCGAGAATGTAGGTGTGTAAACTTCAAATATCTGCTTGTTTATCAAGACATCCCATATTTAGCGACAGTGCTCTGACACGTCGTCCTGCCTGACAGCTAGCCGGCTACCTAGCTGGCTACCTAGCTAGCTGCCGCACTTGGCTGCAAATGGATAGCGAGGGGACTCTCCTGTCGTTTCACCTCCCTGGTCTCTCGCAAATGCTCGCATAGAATCGGAGTTACAGCTGGATGTGGAAAAATAACTGAGTTGTTTGGGTGGTGGAGCTACAACAGAGGGCAGCACCACCGGTGTGACAGAAAGGACATGCCGCCAACCGAGGCATATGACCGGGCAGGCGATTGCTAAGCGGTGGTCAATCATGGATCAGGGAAAGCGAAGGCAGGAGCGTGAGGTGAACTGAATTTCAGGTAAGAAGTTATGACCTGCACTCTATTTGGGTCAGATATAAACCGAGTTTAGGTGTAGTTTATTTTCGTTGT